>NC_058416.1:44837338-45137338 GCF_002201575.2 Neomonachus schauinslandi
GAATAGAATAGAATAGAATAGAATAGAATAGAATAGAATAGAATAGAGGAACTAAGAACTGATAGAATTGCAAGGAGATAGAGGCAAGTGGCAATTATTGTCAGAAATTTCAACACAGCTCTCTCAAGAATTGATAGAGAAAGTAGACAGAAAATCAGTAAAGATGAAGATCACTTGAACAACCTTAACAACATGAAACAGAAATGAGTTAGGTCACACAAAGGATGTTGTCTCATCATAATGGAATTAAATCAGAAATCAATAATAGAAAGATCTCTAGAAAATCTCCAAATTTTTGAAAACTAAACATACATATCTAAATAACACAAGAACCTAAGAAGAAATCAAAAGGGCAATTAGAAAGTATTTTGAACTGAATTAATATGAAAATACAACATATCAAAATGTGTGGGATTCTGCTAAAACTCGGGGGGTAATCATAACACTAACTATCCACATGAGAAAAGAAGGAAGGCTTCCAATTAATTACCCCAACTTCCACCTTAAGAAACTAGAAAAAAGAAGAGCAAATGAAATCCAAAAGAAGCAGCAAAACAAAAATAATAAAGATCAGGATGGAAATCAATAAAACAGAAACAGGAAACACAATAGAGAAAAACAAATCAAAACTGGTTCTTTGAGACAATCAATAACACTGATGAAGCTAGCCAGACTGATCAGGGGAAAAAAGCAAGAAAACAAATAGTTAATATTAGGGATGAGCCAAAGACTAAATCAATGAAGGAGCCCAGATTCTAAGATCTGGTCAACTATTGGGCCCATGCCCCATGGACTCCTTGGGGTTCCAGGAGGCACACCAGATTGACAAACAGGTTGGGCCTGCCTTGTGTAAAATTTTCCTGGGTCCATAAAAGCATCTCTAACAAGTTTAATAAATTTCCAAATGACACATTTGCAACCCAAACACTTCCCAGCAACACTTTTATGTAAAAAATATATTTTGTTACTGCCTAGATGAATTTGTAATGAATTATTTGTAACATCACTTCTTTTCTTTGGCAAATTATCTGATTTTCAATGTTAAATTAATTTTAAAAATAGATTCTTAAATCCTGCACTTCCTTCAAACTAGGCATATCTGCCAGAAAAGCAAAAGTAATTATGGCTTATATGTCAGAGATGCTTTATGCGTGGCAACGTGCTAGGATCCTGGCCATATTCGAGTTTTAGGCGGGGCTGCCCCCCTTCTTATAAACATCAGGAAGTAACTATAGGGTTAAGCGGAGCCATGGAACAGGGGTGGAGAAAAGAAACTTAAACAGCCAGATCTTTCCCTCTGCCTCTCCAGCCTGAATGTGGCTGATAAATGAGTTCATCTACCACACAAAACAGCCTTTGTTTTATTCTGTAGCTTACTGGCTTTACACTGCTAAGAAAAGACAAGAGGTAACGTGGTTTGCCTCAACTTGCCTACTTTACCACCCACTGGAACTTTTCATTTTTAGGCTCACAGGACAGTAGAAACATTCCTTGAAATTTGCCTTTATTTCAGGCAAATTCAGACTTTTGCCCCAAATTTCATTTGAAAATATTCAAACCTTCGGAAAAGTTGCAACAATAGTATGAATACCACCAGAGGCCCTTCATGGAGATTCATCAGTTGTTAACATTTTTGCCACATTTGCTCTCCCACTTCTCTCTGTGTTGTTTTTGCTGAGGCATCTGAAAGTAAAGTTTGACTGTCAGGACAGTTCACCCCTAAGTACTTCAGCATGAAATCTCCTAAGAAAAAGAACGCACTCCTACACGACTCAAGAAATTTAACACTGATTCAATAATCTCCCTCCTTCTCCCTCCCTCTCCCTCCCTCTGCCTCTCTCTCTCTCTTTCTCTCTCTCTCTCACACACACACACACACACAGTCAATATTCAAATTTGCCCAACTGTCCCAATAACTTTTTTAGAACTGTTTTGTTTTGTTGGCTGATTCTGGTATGAGTCAAGAATCATACGTTGCATTTAGCTGTCATATTGCCCAGTGCTTTTTAACCCACACTAAATGTGTCTGTCTGATTGCCACTCCCACCAACTAGTCAGTCTCAGATAAATAAAAAGCTTGATTTTTTGCAATTAATTCAAAAGCCTTAACATTTGAAGTAAAGCCTTGAGTACTAGACACCTGGTTCCAAAAGGCAGAAGCAGCTATTTCCTTAAATCACCCCTTTGAATAGATGACATCACTCATTTTAAAATGGTGGAGGGCACACAAGTCAGGCAAAGCACTGTCGTAGCCCTCACGCTGAACACTCCCCTCACAAGCCATGCTGGTGTTTGCCAGGCGGCTGATGGGGGGACGTAAGAATGTTGATCACTTGCAACCTCTCGTCTGCACAGTGACAAACGTAGTCAGTATGCAGCAGAGACCGATCCTTCGCGGGGCATCGTCACCGTCACACTCAGAGCTGGGGGTCTTAAATTCAGCCCTTCTCCCTCCTGTGGAAGAGCCCACCTCCACAGCATCCCTGCCATGGTCTTCTGGCTTCTCTTTCAACACCTTGACCACGGGAAGCTTGAAGAGTCCATCACACTGAAAGCCAGAACATCAGGGGTCCAGCCTTAGCTTTGGCACTTGGGAACCTTGGGCAGGTCACTTAAACATTCTTTCTGTAGCCATACAGTTTCTCTAGCTATAATGAGAACATGTCATCACCTGCCTGAAGGCTGTGTGGGGAACAAATAAGAAAGAGAATGGGGAATGGCAAAGCCGTGCACAAATGTAGACCATTACTACCATTATGGGGAGCTCACTGCCTTCAGAGGCGATAGGCCTTTGTTACCCTTTGTCTTCCCCTCGGTCCACTGGCCTCCACTGTTGGAAGAAAGACATTGTATCAGCCCTTAAAACTTTCCTCACCAGATTAAGCAGCCCCATTTTCTTCAACCCAAATGCCCTTGATCTTGGTATTATACCCATAGTGCAGCCCAAGAAGCAGACACCACCCTGAGTTTGACCTTGATCAAAGCCAGGTATCCCGTATCCCTTGAGTAACTGATCATTTTTAAAAACATGAAGAACTTGCTATTAGTCCTGGCGAAATTCCAGAGAATTGGTTTTTCCTTCATTCCTGCATCTTGGGTACTTTGGGACTCTTGCATCTGCCCTCAGGCGACTATTTCACTCTCCTAGCTTCAAGTCATCTGAGAGTTCTGTGAGCATGGCCTGTCCGTCTTCCTCCAAATCATTGATGTAATTGTCCCACCGAAGCTCAACGTCAAAGTTCCCTCTCTCCGGGATGACCCTGGTCCATTGATCAGTATTCTGTGGCTACAGGTGTTCTCAACAGCCATGACCTCATAGGACTGTGCTGTCATGCAACAGCATTCATTCACTTATTCATTCATTTTTCCATTATTGGGCACCTACTGTTTACCAGCACTGCTCTAGGCACCAGACACTCAAAGCCGAAGAAGATGAAGGTGGTGCCCTTACAGCTTTTCACAAGATCATCGTGCTTATTATGTCTATGCCATTCTCTGTATCTACCCATTCGGTAAGTCTGTCAAAAGGAAAATGAAGTCTTTTAAGGGGTTCAGAGGAGTCTGCTTCCTTGGAAAACTATTTGGGTTATCAGCTTAGACACCCCCCATCTAAATACAGTTCCCTGCCCCCCTTGCCCAATTCCCTGTGAACTGGCCACTATATACAACCCCTCCCCGGCCACTGCAGCTAAAGCAGCTCTATTTACCCAGCCCCTCCCCACCACTGATCAGTCCAGAATCCTTACCTGGGAATATATCACTGGGTCCCAGAGACTCTGGTCTCAGGCTCCTGGCTCTTCAAAAGAGGAACCATCCACCTGGACTCCGTGAACCACTAAGTTCACAGCCACGAGAAAATTCAGAGGCAAATGTACAGTGGACGCATCTGATTCTGTTCTGGTTCACCTGAGGCCTGGCAGATCCCTGTCCTGGCTTCGGTAACACAGCTCTGTGTCCTTACGATACGCTCTACTTTATTTAAGCTGTTTACATTGGCTTATGTTATTTGCAATTTTATCTTCTTTTTAATTTTTTTAAAATTTTATTTTTAAGTAATCTGTACACCCAATGCGGAGCTCGAACTCACAACCCCAAGATCAAGAGTTGCATGCTCTACCTACTGAGCCAGCCAGGCGCCCTGTTGTTTGCAATTTTAAAATCACAATACAGAATACAGAAAAGATGCCGTTAATAGTCCGGGTTTGGATCCTTTTTGGTAAGTGGGAACACGTACTGACTTTCAGTTTTTACCGGCTCCGCACTCTCTATAGGAAATCTCCAAGTCCTTTCCTTATCTGGGATTGCAGTTCATCAAGGGGCTTCAGTTCCTGTCAGCCCACACTCTGCACCCATCTTGAAGTCTAGTTCCTTCCTTATTGGGTTTGTTTTCCTCCTTACAATTTAAAGTCCATTCTCGGACATCAGAAAGGCAGTAGATCTGCCTTCTCCTGGCCACAGTCAGCACCAGCGTCTCTCTCCTTTCTGCCTGGAGAAGCGCTGGGGCACGATGGGTATGTGTGGCTTCAGATCCTGCTCACGGGGTGTGTGACCTTGGAAAAATTAGGCAACCTCTCTGTCTCAGAGTCCTCATCTACGAACTAGGGGTAATGGCAGTGGTTTATGTATAGGACTTTTGTGAGAATGTGAAAAAATTAATTAACAGAAGACAATAACAGGGCTCAATACATGTTCACTATTCTTTTTTCTCTTCTTATTGGGACTGAAGTTAAAAAAGCCTTCTTCTGTGTGTACAAAGTCCCTATATATAAGCTACACTTTTACTCCTGCCGTTTTTCATATATCTTATTTTTCCTTAGGATTTTGTTTTCTTGTGAACGAGAAAATAAAACCAAGGCTGACTACTAACTGAAGGGGCCTAGCCTACCAATAGGAAAAATTCACTCCTGGAACGTCCCAGTGCACCCTCCAAAGGAGTGCTCGGCCCTACATTTGTCTCCGCAGGGGGCTCTTCTTTGCCAGATGTCACCTTCGCAGGCCTCAGACCCAGCCACTGCCCCTTCCCTGATCTGCGAGGCTTCCCCGTGCTGCAAAAATCAGGCAAGAAGGCAGTGCCCCAGGGGCGCCTGGGGGGCTCAGTCGGTTAAGCATCTGCCTTCCGCTCAGGTCATGATCTCAGGGTAAGGGATTGAGCCCACTGTCACGTCTGGCTTCCTGCTCAGTGGGGAGCCTGCTTCTCCTTCTCCCTTTGCCCCTCCCCCCCGCTTGTGTTCTCTCTCTCTCAAATAAATAAATAAAATCTTAAAAAAAAAAAAAGTAACAGAAGGCAGTACACTGCTGCTTGAAGAAA
This sequence comes from Neomonachus schauinslandi, assembly GCF_002201575.2. Taxonomy (NCBI): domain Eukaryota; kingdom Metazoa; phylum Chordata; class Mammalia; order Carnivora; family Phocidae; genus Neomonachus; species Neomonachus schauinslandi. The sequence goes on from NC_058416.1 coordinate 44,842,647, forward strand.
TGCGTGTTACCTCCCAGGAAGCAGGAAACCCACCCCAGTGGGGCTCTACAGCTTGGAAGTTCTTTACAATGAAATAGGGGAGCCTCTCATTATACCCAAATCAATCAGACATCAGAGTTGAGAAGGCTCAGGTGGGAGGCTCAGAGTTCTCTTCCTGTCTCTGTAATTCTCCTCTTCTGATATAAAAGGAATCAGTGAAATAAAATGTATCCAGACTGACTCGGAGTCCTAACTGAGGCAACATCTACAAAACCACACTCAATTTTTGTCAGTGATTAGCTCTGCCAATGGCACCATCTGACCAGCAGCACTTGAATTAAGAAAAGGAAGGAAGAAGGGAGGCCCAAGCATTTACTCATGGGCCAAGCACTGGGCGGGCTGGCGTGCCAGGCAGGGGCTAGCCACCCAGGATGCGGGCAGGAGGAGCTGGTGTCTTGCCTTTGAGGGAGCTCCCAGCAAGGGAAGGCAGGTCCCCTTGTAATAGGGGAGCAGAGTCAAGCTATGCCCTGATGGGTCTGTGCAGACAGCCCTGGGAACATGGAGGAAGAAACAAGCAATTCATCTCATCCTAGGGAAGCCAGAGAAGGCCTCACAGGGCTGGGGGCAGGAGGAGAGTCTGGGAGGATGGCTCCACCAGGAAGACAAAGGAAGGGAATGAGAAGCAGCGAGTGTTCCATGTAGAGACAACAGCCCAGGCAAAGCCGGATGCTGCAAAGCACAGAGGCTCCAACGAGCATGATGCCAGGATGCTGAGAATAGCGAGTTCCGTGGGGAGCAGGAAGAGGGGCAGCGAAGGGAACTCTTTTATTGCAGAAATCTAGGCTCCCAAACTCATTCAGAAGCCCTAAGGTGGGGCCCCAGGAATCTACCTCCGAGTTGAGCCCGAGGCCAGGTAGGCCCAGTGTGGGAACCAGCCACAGCCAACAAGGCATCGTTGTATTTTTAAGCAGAAGGGTGATCTAACTACATTTGTTTTTAAGAATTTTTGTGGCAGGATGGAGAAGGAAGCAGAGCAGACAGAGACTGAAGCGATAAATCAGGAGAGTTTTCCAGCTGTCCCACAGAGCTATTATGATAAATGAAAGCAACTGGGAGGTAGAAGAAGGGGTGAATTCATGAGATAATTCCAAGGTAGAAACAACAGAACTTGATGAGCCGTTGGATGTGGGTGGCGAAGGAGAGAAAAGAATCAAGAATGATTCTAAACTTTCTACCTCAAGCTTCCAGATGGTTGGGGAGCCCTTAAGAGAAAGAGGGAATGGAGGCCAGGAAGGAGCTTGCATCTGCAGGGCACGAAAAGAGGACTCTCACCAGAGTTTGGTTTTGAGCGGGTGGTAGGGGAGGCAGCTGTAGGCAATCAGATGTCCAGAGACGGGGTGGGGAGGGGGAGGCAGGCAGAGTGGACAGTGGCAGGGGGGCTGAGCTTATACATGTGGCTTTGGAGTGATAACTGACAAGAAATTGCCCTGAAGCCCAGGGAGTGTATGGGGGTGGGCGCTGTGCACCTGGAAAGGCCACCAACTCTCAGGTGTTGAACAGTCCAGGGGGCAAAGTAAAATGGGTTGGGAAACTGGGGTGGAGGGAGTGTTTCAAAGAGAGAATGAAAGTGTCCAATACCTGAGAGAGGTCAAACAGGGACAGGACCAAAACCCGTTTATCAGGTATGGCAATTACAAGGCCATCACTGACCGAGAGGAAGCCACTGTGAAGAGCTCGGATCCAGAGCCAGGCCACAGCCGACTGAGAAGGGGATCAGAGACGAGGAAGGAAAGACAGTGATTGTAGACGGTCCTTTTAAATACTTGTTTACCCAAATCGGTAAAGAGAGCCAGCCAGTAGCTAGAAAGAAATGGCAGAGGGAAATACATAATTCCTTTTCAAAAAAACTTTTTACTTTATCAAAATGTCATGCCTTAACGTGAATTATTAGATAGAGTTATTGTTTTCTATATCCTATCAACCAAGAATTATGTGAAATATTTTCTACTCCAGCAATTCCTAATGATGTATTTGTCAGGGGTACAGGCTCAGCAAGTTAGGGTGATAGTATTTTTTCAGTTTGAATATTTGAGAACCATATCTATGTCATGTCATCTAATATTCTTGCAGTAAAAAAAAAAAAAATTTATACCAGGGTTACAAGTGAGCTTACACGATGTTTGTAAGAATGGATGTAAGTGACAAAAATGGGGTTCAAAATCCATACTCCTCACATAATGCTTGCATCACAGATGTGTTGCCAAGAGTGGGGGGGGGACCTATTTATCCTCACAACAGCTCAATAATAATACAAATAATAGTGAACATTTATATAGTGTTTACCATATTCCAGGTGATATCCAAAGAACCTAACCGTTATAATTTGGCTATCTATTTATATGAATATATAAAATATATTTTTATCTGGTTTTTTACTGTTTTGGTAATAGAAATTGAAAGAAGAAATATTAATACCACATGCAGAGAACCCCAACCAGAGAAATCTGAAATATGTACTAAATGCTTTTTTTCTTCCCTTTTTGTTCATTTTGGATGCTAGTGCTAAACTTCCAAGTACTGTGATTAAAAAAAAAAAATTGTTATGCTCTTCTTTATTTCTAGGACAAGGGAAGGATACATTTTTGCTTTCTTACATGACTGTCTTTGAAAATGTGCAGTATGAAGTTCAAATATAAAATTTTTACCCTTGAAAGGAAAAAAAACACCCAAAATAATCTTATGAGAAAGATGCTGTTATTATCCCATTTTACAGATAAGGGAACTAGCACAGAGCAGCTAAGTAACCTACTCCAGGTCACATAGCTAGTAAGCGGGGAGGTGAATTTTTTTTAATGATTTTATCATATCTAGAAATTAAAGGGAAATGGTCAAATATAAAAGAAGTTAAAAACACAAAAAGACCAAAACCAGAAATGATCCAAATATCCTCCAACAAGAGAGAATCGGTAAACAAACTGTGGTTTATTCAAACAACAAAATACCACTCAGTGATTAAAAAGAATGAATACCGGGTGCCTGGGTGGCTCAGTCGTTGAGCGTCTGCCTTCGGCTCAGGTCGTGATCCCAGGGTCCTGGGATCGAGCCCCGCATCGGGCTCCCTGCTCCGCGGGAAGCCTGCTTCTCCCTCTCCCCCTCCCCCTGCTTGTGTTCCTGCTCTCTCTCTCTCTCTGTCTAATAAGTAAATAACATTTTTAAAAGAGAAAAAGAATGAACTGCGGACACCTGCAAGAACACGAATGAAGCTCAAGAAAGTTACGTGGAATGAAGTATCAAGCCACCAAAGGAATACTTACTATATAGTTCCGTTTATACGATATTCCAGAGCTAGTGGGATTAGAGCAGTGGCAGTCTCTAGGGTAGAGGTGAGGGAGTGGGGGCCAGTGGCCGGAAAGGGGCTCAAGGGAATTTGGGGGGTATGACAATGTTTTCTATGAGGTATGATTGTCCCAAGTTTAGTCATATCTAAATACATTTTAGAAAACAGTAAAGGGTCCAGAGATAATTGAGGCAGCGAGGCTGAGGAGCAGGCTGAGCTCCAGACAAGCCTCTGAGGTGTGGGAAGGAGGGCGAGTCAGCCTGGCGGCCTGGATTGGGGTGGGGGGGGGAGGGCGCCGAGGGAGTTAGCACCAGAAAGCTCGTGTGTCATTCAGACGAGAGAGCGCAGGGGAGGATTCTCTTCCAAGGGCGGAGGTTCTTGGGGTTGAGGACAGGAGGGCTGGAAGAGAAGCCCCCCATAGATGAGGACTCCGTGTTGGTGACTTATCTGTGGTGACACAGCTGATTAGCCGCAGGGCTGGGCTGAGCTCTTAGTGCTTTGACATCAATAGGGAAAGTCAATGGGGCTTGTGTCAGGCCTGCTTCACCTCCCAGGGCTAATGAGGGCTCTTGCCCTTGCTTACACACAGTGAGGAATGACTTCCAGCCGGCTTTTGGGGTTTGTTTTGTTTTCGTTTTTTAATGACCTTCATTAATCACCTACCATTGGCCAGGTGCTGTTAGGTGCTGAACATTCAAAAGTAAAAAGCCACTGCCCCTGTTCTCAGACAACTAAAGGTGGGTGAGGAGAGACTCACGTGAATAGACAACACACGTGTGTGAAGAGCATCGCAGGACGGGGGAGATAAGGTTTACGGGGCAAGCAATTCTGCTCTGATGGGGAGTTGAGAAGGCTTCCTAGAGAGGCCGGGTTAAAGTTAGGGACCTGAAGTTAGGGAACTGAGGAACCGAGTCTGAGGCTAAAATAACTGCTTTACAAGCACCGAGATGCACATGACAAGACACAAGAAGCCGCCGTCCCTCAGGCAGAGACCCGAGGTCCTCGAGGCAGAAAGCCGGCCCCCTCAGGCCAAGTGCACCAGCCAGATGGATCCATCCTATCAACCAACACCAGCTATCCGTGAGGAGATGACTCATATACAGTCCTGAAAAGAAATGCAACGAAGCTCAACATGTGCTCATGCTACACATGGAATTTCCACAATAGAGTTAGGACTGAGTTTCGGCGAGAGGAAGCAGGATGGTTTTAAGCACATTTTAAGCAACAGGATGGTCAAAAAAACAGTGCCCTAAACTGGTTGCACAGGCAGGAGTCCTGGGTAGCTCCTGAATCCAAGCCCCTGAATCCACGAACCGTGCACATCGCTGATGCAGGCTACAGCCCCGCCAGTGATGAATAGCAGAACGAAGGCAGCACTAATGAAAAATTAATGGCAATGGTTACTTCCGTAAGAAAAATGATCTGTTCTCTCCCACCTTTGTATTGATTTTTGACCAGCCCTGTAATTGGAAATGTATAATTTTATCCGAAGGCAAAGACAGGCAGAGGGGCAGAGCGTGGCACCCAGTCGGATGTGGGCAGCTTTACCCTGGGAGCTGGAGCCCCTACCCTGCTCACTTCTCTCCACACCCGAAACCTGTTCCTCCCGAGCTCCGAAGCCTGGGTCACATGCGGCTTACTGCTATTTCCTGTCCACCAGGCTTTTGGGGTGACTCTTCCTTAGAGCATTCAGTTAAAATAAATACAGCTTCAACCTACATGATGCAGGAAGTCTCACCTCTCGTCCAGTTCTTTAGGAATTCCGAGGGAAGGCATTTTCTCTTTTATCCAGTAGCAGTCATCTGTCATCACACGTCACTCAACTCCAGCCTCACCTCCCCGATCCCCCTGCTCATCTCACCTACCCGGTTTCCCACACCTGGCCACCGGCTTGGACATAGCCCACCTCCTGGGCTCTCCAAAGACGCTAACCTAAAGTGGGGCTAGGTTAGGTTAGTTGAGTTAATGAAAGCAGACTTTCCTGGAGGTTGGAGGGTGGGAACTTCATTTGCCTTGCTCACCACTGAACCCCACGTGCCAAACCACCACCTGAGTCAGCATAGGAGCTTAAAAATAATTACTGACTTGGAGTAGTCAAATTCATAAAGGCAGAACGGAGAATGGCGATTCCCAGGGCCTGGGGAATGGGAGTTATTGTTTAATGGGGACAGAGTTTCAGTGCGGGGAGACAGAAAAGTTCTAGAGATGAATGCTGGTAATGGTCGTACAAGGTGAGTGTTCTTAATACCACCGAACTGTGCACTTCAAGACGGTTAAGGTGGTAAGTTTTGTGTTAGATATATTTTACCACAATTAAAAAAAATTGAATGAAGTATTGGTATTATAAGGGGGGGGGGGGCTGCAGTTTAGAATTAAAAATCACCTAAAACTGAACATCTGACCTCGGGGTTCCTAAATTTTCCAGCTCGTAGGGTGGCTGGTCCAGAGTTCTCCAAAGTGAGTGCTCTAAATCTATTCCTAACACAAACCAGTTGGGGAGGGGAAAAATATTAGAATTTCTCTGTATATATTTTATTTCATTCTTTAGGTTTTTTAAAAATTTGGGAATAGATTTAAATATACATAATATAGAATAGTACTGACAGGTTTCCCTTCATGTCTCACTGACCCAGATTGGGTGATATGCTCATTCCTTTTTTTTTTTTTTTTAAGATTTTATTTATTTGAGAGAGAGAAAGTGAGTGAGAGAGAGCATGAGCAGGGAGAGGGGCAGAGGGAGAAGCAGACTCCCTACTGAGCAGGGAGCCCGTCGTGGAGCTCAGTGCTGGGACTCCAGGATCATGACCTGAGCTGAAGGCAGACTCTTAACCGACTGAGCCACCCAGGCCGCCCCTGGACTGTTCATTTCGTAACTTCTGACATTCAAGGAAAGGAGGAGGGGAGAGAGAGTTAGTTATTAGGAAATACTTCTGATGGGGCGCCTGGGTAGCTCAGTCAGTTAAGCGTCTGCCTTCGGCTCCGGTCATGATCTTGGGGTCCTGGGATCGAGCCCCGCATCAGGCTCCCTGCTCAGCAGAGAGCCTGCTTCTCCCTCTCCCTCTGTCCTTCCCCGCCCTCTGCTCATGCTCCCTCTCTGTCTCTCAAATAAATAAATAAAATCTTTTTTTTTTTTTTAAAGGAAATACTTCTGAGTACACATAGACTGCTGTCTCTCACAGCTTTTCGATCCCATTTCAGCTGTGGGCATGGATTTAAAACACAGCTATCCTGGAGGTGGTCTTCAAGTGCAACAGATGACGATGGGTGCTCACACTGTCCTTGGAGACCACGGGCAACCTTTGCACTGTCCTCCATGACTGCTGCTAATCTGAGCTCGGAACCTGGTGGAAATAGTCCTGGTCTGGAATTGTAGAGCAGACCCCCAACTCCTTTATTTGTTGGCTTAAAAACCTTGGGCGAGAAACTTGCATTCTCCAGCCTTGATTTCCACATCTGCAGAATGAAGGTAACTAATGTTCTTCTTGCCCACCTCACAGGACTTTGTCAAAATCTCAGGAAAGAATGGAGGCAAGAACCATATAGAACCAGACAGAAGGGAGGGCCCGAGGTTACCAGAGATCATCTAAGCCTGCCCCTGGCTGCAAAGGTCCAGCTTGGCAGGGAGGGGCCTTGTTCGCTCAAGGATTTCCCGGGCATGAGGTCATCTGAAGAAAGCGAGGCCGCGGGGTCTGCAGGTTACTACATGATCTGTCCTCACATCTGAGCCCAGCAGTTCACTTTCACGGCTTGCCCAACGCCGGGCAGGGTAGGATGAAAGTGTCCTGGCTGAGATTCCATCCAGATACCACTGGTTCTTCCCTGATTAAACAGATAGTGGCTCTTATTCCCACAGCCTCTTGAAGGCAGAGCTGGCCTTTAGCTCAGTGGGGCTCAAGGCAAGAATGGGTGGAGCCCCTCCTCCTCCTGCCACTCCTACCCCACCCCTGCGGAAAGTGGGGATGAGGTATCCGCGGGCTTAGCCCCCTTGTTTTGGAGACATCTAGGGTGGGGAAAACCAGAGAGAGCCAAGAGAAGAGGGACAATGATGCGGACCAGGGAACATGTGTGGCTAAGCCAACATGATAAGTAATGATTTAGGACAAGGCAAATGCAAGTTCAGTGCAAAGCACATTTGGAGGCTGACCCTGTTGTCCTGAACTGGGCCACAGGAAATCTGGCTCTGCTGCTGACTCCGGGTGGCCTTGGGCAGATCACATCTTATCTCAGGTTTCTATATGCCGGATCTATGAATGGGGTTGGAATAGAGTCTCCCTTCTCAGATGGGTGCACCCCCGTTTACTCAAGGGTGAAAAGCTACACGTCTCTCATCTTCCCAGGATACCAGTTTTACTTGAAGACTGGGAGGGACAATTTTTTTCCTTTTTAACAGCTTCATAAGATAAAAGTCACATTCCATACAATCCACCCATTGAAAGCATACAATTCAATGGTTTTTAGCATATTTACAGGCTGTACAACAGTCGCACAAGCAATTTGAGATCTTCCCATCACCCCCAAAACAAGCCCTGTATACTGGAACCATCAGTCTCCCGGCCCCCAGCCCTCCCAGCCCTGGGGAACTGCTAATCCACTGTCTGTCTCTATGAATTTGCCTATTCTGGGCATTTCATATAAATGGGATCATACAGTGTGTGCTCTTAGGAGGATAATTTTTATATTAAAACAAACAGCGGGACGCCTGGGTGGCTCAGTCGGTTAAGCGTCTGCCTTCGGCTCAGGTCATGATCCCGGGGTCCTGGGATCGAGCCCCGCATCGGGCTCCCTGCTCCGCGGGAGGCCTGCTTCTCCCTCTGCCTCTGTCTCTCTCTCTCTCTGTCTCTCATGAATAAATAAATAAAATCTTAAAAAAACAAAACAAAACAAAAAAACCAAACAGCTATGTTATGAAAAGCATGCAAGAAATACATTAATTTTTAAATCACAAAAGATATTTCAAAGAAATATCCCATGTGTCTGGTGGCTCCACGCTAAGTCCAAGTCTCTTTCAGGGACAGTATTCATGCTGCTCTGCCCGTACGGCCACTTGGTGACAATTCTGGGGGGCCCTGCACCCCCCATTGCAGCTCCAACCTTTAGAAGATGCCAAGGCTCAACGTGATAAACCTACAGAGAGACTTTCCGGGAGGAACTGTCAGTGACCTTCTGTGACCATTTTTTCCTTCATCTCCACCACAGGTTTACATTTAGAATAACTGAAAAAAATCACAAGATTACACCAATATTTCAGCTTCCTCTTTTTTTTAAAAAAAGATTTATTTATTTATTTGAGAAAGAGAGAGTGTGTGTGTGTGTGTGTGTGTGTGTGTGCTCCTGTGCGTGCACACAGGGGCGAGGAGCAGAGGGAGAGGGAGAGAGAAATCTTAAGCAGACTCCATGCTGAGCATGGAGCCCACGCGGGGCTTCATCTCACAACCCTGAGATTCTGACCTGAGCTGAAATCAAGAATCGGACGCTTAATCAACTGTGCCACCCAGGTGCCCTAGTATTTCAGCTTTCTCTATAAAAGAATAATAGGTTGGGAGGTTCACCCTACCCATTCAGACCATTCCCCTAGCTTTTCGGAGGAGCTTCTTCTTCTTTTTTTTTTTTTTAAAGATTTTATTTATTTATTTGACAGAGAGAGACAGCGAGAGAGGGAACACAAGCAGGGGGAGTGGAGGAGGGAGAAGCAGGCTTCCCGCGGAGCAGGGAGCCCAATGCGGGCTCGATCCCAGGACCCTGGGATCATGACCTGAGCTGAAGGCAGACGCTTAACGACTGAGCCACCCAGGCACCCCAGCGAGGAGCTTCTTGATCTGTTTTATTCCTTGAAGTCTCTCGAGTGCCTAGCGCAGCGACATGGAGTATCATAGGTGTTCAATAAATATTTGCTGGAAGAAAAAAAAAAAAAAATTTGCTGGAAGAAAGAAACTAAAGAAAGGCTTAAGGAGAAAAAGAAGGGATGGACAGAGAGAAGGAAGAAGGGAGGGAAGGAAGCAAGGAGAGAGGCAGGGTGGGCCTTGGTTAGTATAATTATACGGTTAGTACAATCATCTGTGGAAGTTAGGTCGTAAGAAGCATTCACTGTTAGCGTGAAGAAGGTTTGTTTGTCTTCTAGATTTGGTACTGGGAAGGAACTGACTCTGCCCCTTCAGTTTCATCAAGTAGGAGGAGAAAAAGTAACCATGAGTAAAGAAAAGAAATAGGAAGATGAGACAGAAGGGACTCAGGGGTGTCCTGCAGAGAAGGACTCTGCAAGTCACTCTGGAGGGAAAAGTCGACAGGCAGAAGCCTCTGCTGCACCCAGTTCAGGATTGGATAATAGAAAAAATTTCTTTCCAATGTAAAGTGTTCACCCAACCTGAGTGATAAACATCCCTAGGATCCTACCTTACAAATGTGGGCAGGAAAGCAGTTCAGGGCAATTTCAACACAAAGAACCAATCCCTTGCCAGAAACAATGGCAAAGAAACATTCAAGCCTGGGACCCAAGGGCCACCAAGGCCAGAGCCAAGGGGGCAGCAAACTTGTTCTGTGGATTTGGCCCTATCCTGGCTCCCTAGACCCAAAGCCCCTGAAGACAAGAAATGAATAAAATAAGTTTTTAAGCCGTCTGGAGACAGTGAGCTAGATAAGACCATGCACAGCCTCCCCCACCAGTGCCAGAGACCCTGTTGCCAGGCAACTGGAGGGTTATCCATTGAACCGCTCATCTTGTGTCTCTGTATCCTCTCTCCATCTCAGTTTCCTCATCTGTAAAATGGGTGCAGTAACTCCTCCCTGAGAGGATTGCGGTCTTTTGCCCAGAGCCTGGCATACTGTCAGTGCACGGAGAGGGCACTGCCCTGCCTAAGCAAGGAGGACTGGAGCTGGTACCTGGGCTAGACTGCCTATGTGCTCAGCCTGGGCCCCTGCGGTGCCACAAGCCTGACCCCCTAAGCCCACTGACCCGTCAGCTCTGTGCACTTGACCTTCGGGGAGCTCTCTGACTTACGCTGTGAGCACGTGTCCCCAAGGCTCCTACTACCCTAGGACAACGGAGGTGATGGAGAGCCTTTACTGTTCCTCACACGCTTCCCACTCCACAGACCCGGGAGTTAAAAGGAATGTTCCTAAAATAATAAATGTACAAACGAGGCTTTCATAACAGGCATCCACCCCAGCGAAGATTCCTCCTGGGGGCTGCCTAGGTCCCCAGGAGAGCAGAGGGCATTCGGCCACAGACGGAGAGCTAGCAGTGTGTGCCCTGTCCCACAGCTCACCGGGGGGGGGGGGGGGGGGGAGGTTACCCAGAGGAATCGGGGCCCAGCCATGGCCTCGGCGCTGAGTCAGCTCGCTGCGCTTGACAGGAAAGACAGGCCTCGCAGCCTGTCCTCCCGAAAGCCATGATCGCACGCTGTGTTCTCTTACGGCTGCGCTGGGCACATGGGGGACTGCAGGGCGCTTGTCCCAGCTACTCTTACCAACCTTTCAGAACGGTCTGGCTCACCTTTTTGCTGCTCATAGAGCCCGAGGGCAGAAGTCCTGACACAGGGAATGCCACACGTGTGGGGCTGCGTTGTGCCTTTGGGAGGGGGGCGGGGGCAAAGCACTTTTTGCTCTGTGGGCCCCTTCATCGTAAAAAAATTTAAAAATTAAAATTTATGACTGTGCGGGCATGAAGACAAATGTAATCCAGACTGGATTTGTAGGTTACACATTATACATTTATTATTATTATTTCTTCTGATTTTAAAAGAAATGACCCATTTTTGTGGGTCCCAGTCTCCCTGTGTGCTATACTTGGTGGAGTTGACCCTGAAACGGGACAATTGAAGAGCCCAGGAGGCCTGCAGCCCGATGCCCGTCCTCCTTAGACTGAGCCAACCACCCCTCAGCACCCCAGGGGTTAAGTTAGTTGAATAAAAGAACACTCCATGTAAAAGGATATGCTAAAATAAGAAACTAGAGACAGGCTCCTTTTAACAAAAACAGAAACTGTACGGTATGAATAATACCCAAAGAAATGAAAGAAGGTAGGTTTAAACAAAGTGTTTTTTTTTTTTTTAAGATTTTATTTATTTATTTGAGAGCGAGAATGAGAGCACATGAGAAGGGGAAGGGTCTGAGGGAGAAACAGACTCCCTGCCGAGCAGGGAGCCCGATGCGGGACTCGATCCTGGGACTCCAGGATCATGACCTGAGCCGAAGGCAGTCGCTTAACCAACTGAGCCACCCAGGCGCCCTAAACAAAGTGTTTTAAATCTATTGGCAGCTTTATTACACACCCACACCCACACACACCCCTCATGGGTGAGCCCCCAGTGTTTGACATTGGTTTTTAGCTAGGAAATGAGTTTGTCTTGAAAAAAGGATATTTGGGGAGGATAGAAAGAGCTTGCATCTTGTCTGGAGAACTAGCCCCTCTGTGGTGTCTCCTAAGAGTGCTCCCCACAGAAGGGAGCGTCTTTAGTCGGTCCTGTCCATGCTGCGTACCAGGCCCTGTGCCTGACCCTGGCGTGGGGACGGCCTGGCTGGCTGGTGCTAGCAGTTGCCTGGAAGGGCTTCCCAAGTGGTGGGGGACAGCCATGGAGAATGTTGGTGCAGCACTGTGTCTGTGAGGTTGCACAAGGACATGAGTGCTGAAGCATGGCCAGCCCTTGGGAGGGGAGGCTGCAGGAGGGAGGGGGAGGAGAGCGCCTCCCAGGCCAGGGGCAAGAACCAGAGAAGGGAGGGCTGAGGAGCTGCGCAGGGGAGGAGAGTCCCCGAGCCCCGCTGCATCAGAGACCCGGAAGGAGAGGTGGGAGGGGGTGCCGGGGCCGCGCCCAGAGAGCTCTAACAGGCCCCCACTTCATTCTGCAGGGATGGGGAACCAGTGAGGCAGGACTGGCTGCATAGTTCACGGGGCCCAGTGCAAAACGAAAACGCGGGGCCCCCTGCTCAGAGAGGGTTCAGAATTTCAAAACAGGGGCGAGAGAGCATTAAACCAAGGGCAGGTCCTGGGGAGGTGGGGGGGGAGTTGCTGTGTAACCGCCCAGGCCACACACCTGGGAACCTAGACCCTGGGTGTGGTTTGGGGGAGGAATCCCGCCCCAGGAGATTTCCAGTCTCTGCCAGGAAAGGCTTTATACTCGTATTGTCTTTGTATGATTGCTATTGTACTTTTCCTTCAAATACAGGATTTAAAAACGTATTCTTTTAATTTTTTATGGGATATGACAGTGTGCTTTTAAATACTATATACCATCAATATATAAATTATTCTAGTCATAGAAACTTATTTCAGAGACGATTTTTCCAGAATATCTCTTCTCCACCAGTAAGGCCTTACTGTGGAAGCCCAAGTAAATTATTGAGCGTCCCCCCCCCCCCAACCCCTAACTCTAGGGCTGGCCTGCACCTAAGTCCCTGCAAGGGTCAGAAGCCACTGCTGCCTGATTACCTGTATGGACAACTGAGGCTTAACTGCTGGCCGCAGCAGAATTTTGAAACTCACCCTCTACATATTTTACAGATAAGCCAGCCAAATTCATCTTGAAACTCCCTAAGAATTTCCCGCACTATATCCCTAGGAGAAGGCAGACTTGGAGAGAAAGAAAGGAAGTGCCTTTTAAAAGAGTAGTTGAAGCCCCTCCTCTGGGGAGCATTCACACCTCCCCTTTGCCCTTGAGCCCTGGGCCTGTCTAGCTGTGTGTGGCCCCACGGGATCTGCAGAATTCCATTAGGATTCAAGGTCAGACTCCATGGCCACGGGACAGCCAAGGCCATGATAGTCTCCCCTTCTCCACCCAGAGAACTCTGCAGAGAGAAGGCTCTGCTCAATGCGCCACCAAGAGAAGTGAGCCCGGCTCCCTCCAGATGGGCAGCACGTGAGGCTGCAACCTGCAGCGTTTCGTAGATGCCGTTTCTTTCTTTCTTTCTTACTTTCTCTTTTTAAGATTGTATTTATTTATTTGAGAGAGAGAGTGAGTGAGAAACAGCATGAGAAGGGAGAGTGTCAGAGGGAGAAGCAGACTACCCACCGCCACCCCCCGCTGCCGAACTGGGAGCCCAATGCAGGACTCGATCCTGGACTCCAGGATCATGACCAGAGCAAAAGGCAGTCAGTCGCTTAACCAACTGAGCCACCCAGGTACCCTTAGATGCGACTTCTTAAGCTCTTATCTCTCTGGGGCTTAAATTCCTTCCTGGAATGTGAGGAAGTGTCCACAGTAGACTCCAAACTTTATCCGGAAGCAAAAACATGCAGCGGGTGGGAGCCTGGGCTTCCCACCTAGCTTCACAGAGGGTCACTTAGCCCCTCTACACCTAACTTCCCTCATCTATAAAATAATATAAAATATAATAATAATCTGTTGCCACGAATCACAGCAATGCCATAAGTATGAAATGGGAAGATGGACATGAAACAGTTTTGAACCCTGTGTCTGGCACACAATGAGAGTCTAATAAATGTTATTTAAGGGTTATGATTTCTGCCCAGTTCCCTAAAGCAAATATTCTCAATCTGGAAGGTTCATAGCAGTCAAATGGTTAGAAATAGTCTGGGTGGAAGGCAGATTTTTCATAAAATTACCGTCTTTACCCAACCCCCCATCATCCCTGTGGGATGCCTGCCCCGTAGCACCCATTTTCCCTTGTGAATCCACTGCCTTAGATTTTATCGGTGGTCTTCGACCTCTAGTAATGGCCGTGGACAGGACTCCTGGTAATTCTCCTGAGTTTATCTACCATCCCCCACTACTCCAAGCCTGCTGCACACCAGCAAATGGCTTTAGTTGCCATAACAATGCAAGCTGCTCTCAAAAACACTGCTTCAAGTTTTCACATCCCTAAACCATACTTTATATGCTTAAACTAGCAACAGAATACCCATCAGCACATAAAAGTGGATATCCCCCCTTTCTACTGGAGAGAGGAATGAATGGGGAAGAAAATTATTTAAAAGTATTTAACTTATTATTTAAGGACCTCGTGGTCCTGCGCAGGCTAGAAGGTGAGCCTCCGTTCCCTCCCTTCCACAGTGTGTTCTGACCAGCTGGCTAGTGAACCACTGCCAAAAAATAATGGAAACGGTGGAAATCTCTGGAGGTATGAGAGCTTCTGTAACACCTTAAGCTTCATTCTTACAGGGCATGACTTGGGCCCTGGGAACAACCTAAGACCTCTAACCCTGGCTCTGAGGGCCATTAGCTAAAAAACAGAGTCTTAATTGCTACTGTTGATGTTCACTGTGGCTCTCCAGAAGGGGAAAATAACATGCAGCATTTCCCAAACAGAATTCACCACAAAACACTTTTATTTCAGGAGTTCTGAATGAGTAGTTCCCTCAAGCCACTGACCTAGGGGCATGAAGCAAAGGGAGAAGACACAGCATCCAGGCAGAGGGAGCGGGCAAGCAAGTCAAGGCCATGCTCCTGCCATGTTGAAGAAGCAAGATGCACAACCCAAAGTAGCCAGGCAAAGGGTGGGTTTCCATGGACTGAGGTGCTTTGCCCTTACTTTTTCCTCTCCCTCCTTTTGTTCTTCCACCGCAGCACGATCAGGGAAGCTCCCACGGGGGAGGCTCCGGGCCCTCACATGGCGCCAGATGCCTGACCCCAGCCCACAACCAGGACTGAGGCAGAAGTGAGGTTCTGCGTCTTGCTTTGGTGTTTTCTATGACTGTACTTTCCATCATCAAATGACATTTTCAAAGCAGTCATTCTCATTGTTTTAAAGGATGAAATTTATGGTTTGAAAGTAATGGCCACCAGCCTCATAAAATGAGCTTTACTATTACCACAGGCATTCTCACAATTGGCCAAATCCCCAAGACCCCTATGAAGAGCGAAGTGCCCTAGGCAGAAAAGGATTGAATTTACTCAACATCATAAAAATACACAATGACCTTTCTCATTTTCCAGCAACAGTCATGCTGAGCAGGGCTTCTTTGGACATGACCTTCTCTCACCTCACCATGTCTACTTCCCAGCATCCACATGCATTGGCCTCCACACTAACCCCACTCGGCCTTGTCTTCCATCCCTGGCCTCAACCTCTGATGTCAACCTGGACCTGCTCCAGCCCTGTCAAAGCCAGTGTCTTCTCTTGGATTCTGAAGAACCAGGTGAACCCAGAATTTGTTTACAGATATTAGGAATATGGACTCATTGATTAATATAGGCCGATTAAAAGCTTATATTCACCTTGACCTGTGAGATGTGTGAAAAATCTCTTTATAGACTGTGCTCTGCTTCATAGACTATGACCTTGGGAAAAGTACTTAATTGCTCTCAAACTGTTTATTTCTCTGTTAAAAAATTTTTTAAATATGGAAATGTAACTTTATTCTATCATCTCACTCAATACTCACTAAAATCCTGTGCGAAGAGTGGTATTACCCTCACAGGAATTGAGGAACTGACACTCCCCAGCCAGGAAATAGTGGACTTGGGATTCCAATTCTGAGTTTGTCTGATTCTAAAGCCTATCCTATTCTTTTTTGGGGTACCTGGCTGGCTCAGTCAGTGGAGTATGTGACTCTCGATCTCAGGGTTGTGAGTTCAAGCCCCATGTTGGCTATAGAGATTACTTAAAAATAAAATCTTAAAAAAAAAAAGCATACTACTTAACGCATACTACTCTTTTTCTTTCTTTTTCTTTTTTTAAGATTTTATTTATTTATTTGAGACAGAGAGAATGAGATACAGAGAGCATGAGAGGGAGGAGGGTCAGAGGGAGAAGCAGACTCCCTGCCGAGCAGGGAGCCCGATGCGGGACTCGATCCTGGGACTCCAGGATCATGACCTGAGCCGAAGGCAGTCGCTTAACCAACTGAGCCACCCAGGCGCCCGCATACTACTCTTTTTCTATAGACTTCCATCATAACCTGGGGGGAACTTTTAGAATACTAGGCAATGATGTGCACGATGGCTGAGAAAGGAAAGAGATTGACAGCAGAGGTATCAGTGAAGGCTGAACCAACTTGATAGGCGGTGAGAGACAGAGGAATAAGAAAGTGGGAGGGACCAAACTAAAGAGATTTTAGAGCCTACATGATCCAAGAGGTGATGGAAGAGGTGAGTGCAAAATAATTTAGGAAAGAGAGCCACTTGAGCATAGGGACACTAAATGAAAATGTCTAGGAGGAATTCAGGGACGTGGGATTTTAGATTGAAAAGAGATGAAGAACAGAGAATCAAGATGTGACAAGCAGCCGCATTAATAAACCTGAAGTCATCAAGGCAGTAGGCTTCCCCCATACAGAGAGGAAAGCTGTGACATGAGGACAGGCTTGGATGGAGGGGTGGGCAGGAAAGACGAGCAGTCAGAGGGCATGGGGAAGAGGCACCACAGGGTAACCCTGGGCAGAGAACACTGTCCCAGCAGGAGTGCTCAGATTCCTGTACAGAAAGCAGAGGAGAGGTCACGGGAATAGCAGGAAAGCTTTCATTTTTAAGAGTGTAATCTCAATAGAGTGGTGAGGGTGGAGGTCACACTACAGATGGCTAAAGAAAGACTCTGGGCAAAGAGAGAAGACAGAAGTCATAGACCATATGTTTAAGATATTTAGAAGGGAAAAGATAAAAAAGGGAACAGCAAGGACCAAGTAAAGATATTTTTCTTTCCCTTCAATGTCAAATACTCGAGAGTGTCTGACCAAAGAAGGGAAAGATCTAGTGAAGATGGAGACTGAGGATGGAAAAAGATCACTGAAAAAACGAATTTCTAGAGCAGGTACGAAGTGATTCAGTTGTTAATTCAACAGCATTTACAGTGAGCCACTATATGCAAAAGAGCATGCTCAGCACAGTAAGAAATAGGAGAATTAAACAAAAACCAGTGCCTTCTCCAAGTAGCTTTCAACTTCGTAGGAGAATTGAGTTATGCAAATAGTAATGTTGCACAGCACTGTAAGCCCTGTGTTCATGTTAACAATAAAGCGCTATTGGAGTTAGAGAGGAATTTTGGGATTAAGGGGGAAGGGACATCTAAAAAAATATCACAGGGCACCTGGGTGGCTCAGTCGGTTAAGCGTCTGCCTTTGGCTCAGGTCATGATCCTAGGGTCCTGGGATCGAGCCCCGCATCAGGCTCCCTGCTCAGCGGGGAGTCTGCTTCTCCCTCTACCCTTCCCCCCTGCTTGTGATCTCTCTCTCTCTCTCTCAAATAAATAAATAAAATCTTTAAAAAATATATCACAGGAGAGGGGCGCCTGGGTAGCTCAGTTGGTTAAGCGACTGCCTTCGGCTCAGGTCATGATCCTGGAGTCCCTGGATCGAGTCCCACATCAGGCTCCCTGCTCAGCAGGGAGTCTGCTTCTCCCTCTGACCCTCCCCCCATCTCATGTGCTCTCTCTCTCTCTCTCAGATAAATAAATAAAATCTTTAAAAATATATATATATCACAGGAGAGAAAGTACTAAACTCAGCCTTGGAAGATTAGCAACCCTATGATTGGCAAAAGATGCAGTGGAAGAGTGTGGAAACGTAGGAATTCCAGCTGCAAGGATAGAGGAGTTGGCCTTCCAAGGAAGGGACGGTTCTGCAAGTGGTACTCAGGGGAAGAATAAATAGCATAAAGAGGTATTGTACAGCAGAGAGAAGACAGTATGAGAGAACTCATACCTGATGGTCTCACTGTACTATGTAATACAGACAAGCAAAGGAGCCTCTGAAAGCAGAGGGTCACTGTTCAAGGTCAAGAGGAAAATGTGAATCTGAAAGAAATGGAGACAGAAACTGCAAAGCAGCCAGATGGGCTTGCTCTATTGATGTTAGAATCTTTCAAAATTTTGTCTAACAAAAATTAGCACTCTGGAAATAGGGATTGGAATAGTAATTGTTGGGAGGACTTTTCTATCTGGAAGCATGATAAAAAAAATACCCTGGCCTGTCCTCCTATGGGAGGGGGAAAAAATTAAAAATTGTATTTAATTCTGTTATAATTTATTATAATGCATATATTTTTAAAAAATTATATATACACATATACACACATATGTATATATATACATGCACACACGTACATAAAAAGCATTGCTGAATTTTTTTTCAAGTGTTTAAAACGTGTTTATTCCTGGGCTATTATATTGCAATGACTTGTTTAATTATAGTTACATGAGTACAATTAATTGTATTGACAAGAGTTTCATTCAATACCAGGCAGAGAAAGTTCCACAACATTGTTTTTCAAAGATGTTTTAAATTATTCCTGGGCCTTTATTATTCCTATATAAATTTTATTTTTACTTATGTATGTATTTACTTAATTTCCATATAAATTTTAGAATCAGATTGCCAAGTTTTACAAAAACAAACAAATCAAATGAGATCACTTGGTATTATACTGCATCTTTACATATATTAAGAGTATTATTAAGAGTTTTAAAATTGTTTACCCAATCTGTGAACACGGAATTATCTCTCTAATTAAAGTCTATTCAATATCTCTCACAGTTTTTCAAGTTTCTGTCCACCTGTCTTACATATATTTCTAAATGTTCACCCTACTGTATTGTTAGGTATGTCTGCATGGTTACTTCTTAGAAAGGACCGAGAAACACCTTTTGGTTAGTTATTATTTACACCTCTGTAGTTTTCCAACTCACTGGTTTCTACTTTTATCTTCATTAAACTATTTCTTCTGCTTTGCTTAGTCTTTTTTTCTTTTTTAAGATTTTATTTGAGAGAGAGGGAGCACAAGTGGGGGAAGCGGCAGGCAGAGGGAGAAGCAGACTCCCCACTGACCAGGGAGCCCCATGCGGGACTCATCCCAGGACCCTGAGATCATGACCTGAGCCGAAGGCAGACGCTTAACCAACTGAGCCACCCAGGCACCCTGCTTAGTCTTTTTTATTTATTTATTTATTTGTTTGTTTGTTTGTTTGTTTATTATTTAAAAGATTTTATTTATTTATTTGACAGAGAAAGAGCACAAGTAGGCAGAGTGGCAGGCAGAGGGAGAGGGAGAATCAGGCTCTCTGCTGAGCAGGGAGCCTGATGTGGGGCTAGATTCCAGGACCCCAGGATCATGACCTGAGCCGAAGGCAGCCGCTTAACCGACTGAGCCACCCAGGCGCCCCTGCTTAGTCTTTTTTAAACTTTGTTTTTTAAAATAAGTATGTCAGAATAGAAATTTCCCTGTAAGCAGTGCTCTACCTGAAGCCCGGAGGTTCTGATACCAAGCTTTCCATTGTTACAGTTTTCTGGATATACTGCAATTTCAGATCTCATGCCAACAGGTTCTTAACTCCCAGAAGGAGGGTTTCAATTTCCCTATACTGTTTGCAATTTCTAGTTTTGTTGAACTTTGGTTTTTCTATTGTTTTGAAATTTAATGTTTCCTTTTTACCTAAAGTTCTTTCATATTTTGTGACTCTTTCACTGGCAATTAAAGGGTTTATATTCTTTGCTTTCAGAGTCTGAAAAACGTTTATAATTATATCTTAGTTTCTTGTAAAATGTATTATTTCTATGTTCCACAGCCCCAGCTGTTTTCCAGTGGATCTGAGGATCTCCTGGTTAGAAATTCTTTCTCTAACAAGCATGGATCTTCTGCTTCTCCAACCTTAAGATCACTTCTGGTTTTGTATAGCAATACCCTGTAAATGGGAAATAATTTAAGACTTGGGCCCATGGAGACGAGGTGGCTGTAGATCTCCAGCATCACATCTCTGTACAGAGTCCGCTGAGTGGGGCCTATTTTCTGCCATTCTTCCTGGGTGAACTCCACAGTCACATCCTTGAATGACACAGATGCCTGAGATGTGTTCATTTTCTGCACCTCTTGGGAGATTGTAAGGCTCAGCTGGTCTTTGTGGCTCCTCCACTCGGGCTCCACCGCAGAGCACATTAGCTGTCAACGTTAGGAACGCATTCCCCTCCCGCTGCGGGGAAGGGTTTTCCCAGGTTGAGCTGCCGGCAGGGTCGGGCTCACGGTCCCCGCACAGCCTGCCCAGCAAAGAACGCCTGCTTCTGACCAGGCTCAGCCCCACCTGCCCACGCTGATCGCAGGGCCTGGCGTGCGTCCCAGGCTCGGGAAGTACCCCCAGCTGCTCCCAGGTATTACTCAGCGCCCCTGCACAAGCCCAGCCCTCCACGCTGGCTCCCCACACGTGTTGAGCCCCGCCACTCAGCGCTCTCGTCCCACGTGTGCACCTCCTCCTGGGACGGAGATCAGAGAGGAAGAGAGCAAAGCATTGCTGAATTTGACCAGAAAAATGGCAAGAGATTGAAAACTAAGTGAAAGTAAAAAACCAGAGATAAGCAAAATATCAGAGGAAAGTAAAAAATCAGAGAAAAGGCAGTTTACACATTGATAACATTCAACAGTGAATTTGGATTTTATTTTCACAGCCTTGTTGGGTGAAGGAAACAGAGCCCAATCAAGGTGGGGAGTCTAATAGAAGAGTCCTCTACCTAAAGCTAGAACCCCAATGGGTTATACCTTCCATGTAAGAGTGAACTGAGAAATAGACCTGCCTACTCCCTCCTCCAAGGGGGGTGGGGGGTAGGGTGCAAAGAATTTACCTCCTTGAGCCTTGTACTGAGGAGAAAGGGAAGTTCAAACTGTCTAGTTAAATGTCCAGAACTGAAGGTACCCCCAGATGCCTGGAAGAGGCAAATATAAATCTTCCCAAGAGAAACTCAACAACCAAGCCTCAAATAATTTCCACAGATATAAGCTCACAGTGAAGAAATCATAAACAAAATCACAAGGAAATGATGCACAAGTAAGTAAAAGCAGGAGGAAAAAAACACAGAAAAATTAGACTCATAGAATTATCAGATACAAAATATAAAATAAATGCTTAATATATTTTAAAAGATAATATAAGGAATTTTAAATAGGAGTAAGAGAACATACATGACCATATTTTTTAGAAGAACCAAATAAAACTTCATGAAATTAAATGATAAGATGTGAAACTCAGTAGTTGAGTTTAATAGCAGATTAAAGATACAATTGAAGAGAGAATTAGTGAACTAGAAGATAGTTCTTTAAAAAAATTTTTTTTTTCTTACTTACTTATTTGAGAGAGAGAAGGAGAATCTGAAGCAGACTCCATGCTGAGCGCAGAGCCCGACTCGGGGCTTGATCCCATGACTGGGGGATCATGACCTGAGCCGAAACCAAGAGTCAGATGCTCAACCGATTGAGCCATCCAGGCCCCCTAGAAGATGGTTCTGAAGAAATTAGATATAATGTATCACAGAGAGTCGAAGAGATAGGAAATATGGAGGAATGTTTAAATGATATGAAAGAGAGCATGAGAAAGTTTAATATATTTCTAGTTGGCATTCCAGAAAGAAAAGAAAAAAAAATCATATTTCAAGAGATGAAAAATTCCCAGAACTGATAGAAGACACCAATTCATAGATTCAGGAAGCCAAAATAATCCCAACCAGTATAAATAAAAAATAAAAGCATCAACATCATCATCATCATTGTTGTCATCATCACCCAGATACATCACAATGAAACTTTATATCCCCCCCCAAAAAAAGCTGGGGGGATGATCTTAAAAGCAGCAAAAGAAAAAAGACAAATTCCCTAAAGGAACAATATTTAGACTAGTTAGACTGGTAGCTGACAGCAACCCAGGAAACTGGAATGATATCTTTAACATCCTGAGAGAAAATAATCATCTACCTAATAATGTATATCCACTGAAAAATGTTTCCAGGTTGAGAGTAAATGGAGACATTTTCAGATAAAGAAAAACCAAGTGACTTTCCCTCAAAAGACTCACATGCACAGACACAATTCTAAAGATAATACTTTAGGTTGAAGGAAAGTGATTTCATATGGACGATCTAAGTTGCAACAAGGAATGGTGAGCAAAAAGAATGATAATTAGGGCGCCTGGGTGGCTCAGTTGGTTAAGCGACTGCCTTCGGCTCAGGTCATGGTCCCGGGGTCCTGGGATCGAGTCCCGCATCGGGCTCCCTGCTCTGCGGGGAGCCTGCTTCTCCCTCTCCCACTCCCCCTGCTTGTGTTCCCTCTCTCGCTGTGTCTCTCTCTGTCAAATAAATAAATAAAATCTTTAAAAAAAAAAAAAGAATGATAATTATGTGAGTAAATCTAAACAAATACTGATGGCATGAGATAATAATAATGCCTTATAGGGTTAAAAATTAGAACCAAAATACAAGACACCAGTAATCTATAATCTGAGATAAGAAGAGGGGTTTGTTGGTAGGAATTAAAGTGTCCCAAAGGTCATATGTTGTTCAAAAAGAGGGGGAAAAAAATGCTGGTTAACTTCGGACTTGATGAGTTAGAATTTCTAGAATAGTAATAAAAATGGGAAAGAAGTGCTCAATTTCCAAGCTAGTAAAGGACAAATGAGATAAGAAAATACTGTTTATTTTAAAATAAGAAAGAAATGGGTGAACCTCTTTGGATATAATTCAAACAAACCAACAGTAAAAATGAATTTTTTGCATGTAAGACAATTAGGAAAATTTGAACGCTCACTGGATATTTAATGATATGAAACATTTACTATTTTTTTTTTTAAGATTTTATTTATTTGACAGAGAGAGACACAGCGAGAGAGGGAACACAAGCAGGGGGAGTGGGAGAGGGAGAAGCAGGCTTCCCACTGAGCAAGGAGCCCAATGCGGGGCTCGATCCCAGGACCCTGGGATCATGACCTGAGCCAAAGGCAGACGCTTAACCGACTGAGCCACCCAGGCACCCCAACATTTACTATTTTTTAAAGATGTAATCATGGTAATGTGGATTTGTTTTGTAAAAGACCTCTTAAATATTATAGATACACATTGAAGAATTTGTGAGTGAAATTATATGATGGCCTCGTTTTGCATAAAAACAATCCAGTGTTGGGTTGTGGGAGGGTACAGAGGGCAGATAAATTTTTTTGATCTTTGGTGAAGCTGAGAGATGATTTCTTTACTTTTATATGTGTTTAAAATTTTCTGTGATGAAAAGTTAAAATAAGAAAATAAAAAAATAAAAGGCAAGAAAGGAAAGAAAAAGAAACAGAGAATCTAAGACAAATAGAAAGCTTTGAATAAAATATATCAGTAATTACAATCAATATAAATTGAGAATGTTTCAGTTTAAAAAGTTCATCTAGGGGCACCTGGGTGGCTCAGTCAGTTAAGCATCTGCCTTCGGCTGAGGTCATGATCCCAGGGTCCCTAGTCTGGCTCCTGGCTCAGCGGGGAGTCAGCTACTCCCTCTCCTTCTGCCTCTCTCCCCTGCTGGTGCTCTCTCTCTCTCTGTCTCAAATGAATAAATAAAAAAGCTTTAAAAAAATAAGTAAAAAATCCATCTATATGCTACTTATAGGTAACAAGTTTAAAACATAGGAACATAAAAGGTTGAAAGTAAAAAGAACTGAAAATGATATTCCAGGCAGATGCTAGTTAAAGAAGCTGATGTCCCTAAATTAAGAGCAGACAAAATAGACTGTAAGGCAAGAAGCACTACTAGAAATAAACACAACTATTATACAATAGTTAAAGTTTGAGTTCACTGGGAAAATATATTAGTTTTAACATGTGTAACAATAATAATAGCTTCTAAATATATAGAGCAAAAATATACACAATTACAAAGGTAAATAAATAAATATACTCTTATGGTGGGAGAATTTATTCTATCTGTCCCAGTAAATGAAATATCAAGAAGACCAAAATACAAAAAAGTATGAATATAGATTTAACAGCATAAGATTAATCTAATATATATTTACAGAAAACTGTACCCAACAACTATAGAACATAAATTGTTTTTAGCAACAACACACTGAGCCAAAAAAAGTCCCAACCGATTTTGAAGTATCAGTATCTGACAGATTATATTATCTGACTACACTACAGTTAAATAAGAAATCAATTAACAAAAGGATAATTTCCCAATGATTGGAAGTTTTAAAATATGCTAATAACCATAAGGGCCAAGAAGCTAATGCATATAACTTATAATAGAAATAATGAGCTTAGCATACAACACAAGGTAGAAAAAAATAGAATAAGCCCAAAGAAAGATAAAAGAAAGAGAAGATATTAATGAAATAGAGGACAAAAATAAAATAGAACCAACACAGCCAAAAGTTACTTCTTTGGCAAAATCAATAAAATTGATAAATTTCTCGCAAGATCAGTTAAGAAAAAGAGAACACACAAATAACAATATCTGAAATGAAAAATGAGACATAATTACAGATGCTATTGACATTACAAAGATGTAAGGGCTTATTATAAGCAAACTTTTGCCAATAAGTTTGAAAATTGAGATGAAATGTAGATAAATATAATTTTCCATTATTGTCTCAAGAAAAAAATAGAAAATTAAAATAGTCCTTACCATTAAATAAACTGAAACAATAGTTTAAAATCATTCTACCATGGAAATACAAGGCTCAGTGATTTTACCAGCAAGTTCTACCAACATTCAAGAAGTAAAACTAGATAGGGCGCCTGGGTGGCTCAGTCGTTAAGTGTCTGCCTTTGGCTCAGGTCATGATCCCAGGGTCCTGGGATCGAGCCCCACATCGGGCTCCCTGCTCCGCGGGAAGCCTGTGTTTCCCTCTCCCACTCCCCCTGCTTGTGTTCCCTCTCTCGCTGTGTCTCTCTCTGTCAAGTAAATAAATAAAAAATCCTTAAAAAAAAAAAAAGAAATAAAACTAGACTTAAATTATTTTAAAATGGAGAAAAGTAGGTAAGACACAGCAACTTCTTTTAATGAGGCTAGCATATCTTTGGTGTCAAAACCAGATAAGGACAGAAAGGAAAATTTCAATCTCACTTAGGAAATATAGATATAAAAATCATAAACTAGTAGCTAACAGATGGCAGATGAAAACTGATGGCACATTCTTTGCTACTCCTCCCACTGAGAGGTAGAGTCTAATTGCTTCCCCCTTGAATCTAGGTTGGCTCTAGAAAAGTGCTTCTTAGAATAGAATAGATTGTGGTGAAAGGGTCATTGCATGACTCCCTAGGGTAATGAGAAAAGCTTGTAGTTTCCTCCATAAACTCTGAGAGTACTCTACCAGCCCTGAGCTGCTCAGAACTAAGACTACCCTGAGAATGCTAGCTGGGGAGGCAACAAGAAGGCACTGCACTAGACAATCTTAGGAGAATCCAGTTTTTCAGCCATCTCTACCAAGGTGCCAGACATATGTATGAGGCTGTCTTGGATCCTCAAGACCAGCTCATCGGCCAGCTTAATTCCACCAAATGACCTCAAGGAGTCCCTATAGAGCAGGAAAAGCCCTGAGCTGAGTTCTGTCCAGATTTCTGATTTGCAGAATTATAGATAAATAAAATAGATGTTGTTTTAATCAAGTTAGGAGGTAGTTGGTTATACAATAAGAGATAGGGGGCATCTGGCTGACACAGTAGGTCGAGTGTCAGACTCTTGGCTTCGGCTCAGGTCATCTCAAGGTGGTGAGATCAAACCCCCCATCAGGCTTTGCGCTGAGTGTAGAGTCGGCTTGAGACTCTCCCTCCCTTTCCTTCTGCCCACCCCCCTCCCCTGCCAGGGGTGCCCAGGTGCTCTCTCTCCCCTTCTCTCTCAAATAAATAAATAAATAAATAATTTTAAAAAGAGAGATAACCAGAACACTAACAAACTTGAGCATTGTTTAAAATCATTATGACCTACTTGGTCATAAACATTAGAAAATCAATTCATGCAATTTACTCCATTAACAGATTAATGGAGAAAAGTTATGTTATCCCCTCAATTAAAGCAGAAAAAAGTAGCTGTTAAAATACCACATCCATTCATGATTTAAAAACAAAACAAAAC
Organism: Neomonachus schauinslandi; assembly: GCF_002201575.2. NCBI lineage: Eukaryota > Metazoa > Chordata > Mammalia > Carnivora > Phocidae > Neomonachus > Neomonachus schauinslandi. Next base: position 44,868,714 of record NC_058416.1, read on the forward strand.
AGGGGTGCCTGGGTGGCTCAGTGGTTGGTCTGACTTCAGCTCAGGTCATAGTCTCGGGATCCTGGGATTGAGCCCGGAGTCTGGCTCCCCACTCAGTGGGGAGTCTGCTTCTCCCTCTCCCTTGGCCCGCCCCCCCACCCCCACTCATGCTCTCTCTGTCTCTCTCTCAAATAAATAAATAAGTAAAATCTTTTAAAAAGAAATAAATAGGGGCAACTGGGTAGCACAGTCAGTTAAGCATCTGACTCTTGGTTTCGGCTCAGGTCGCAATCTCAGGGTCATGAGATCAAGCCCCACATCAGGCTCCCAGGTCAGCACAGAGTCTGCTTAGGTTTCTCTCTCCCCCTTCCCCTCCCCACTGCTCACTCTCTCTCTCTAAAATCAATAAAATAAAATTTTAAAAAAATGAGTAAATAAATAAAAAAAAAACCAACTCGGGCACCTGGGTGGCTCAGTTGGTTAAGCGACTGCCTTCGGCTCAGGTCATGATCCTGGAGTCCCGGGATCGAGTCCCACATCGGGCTCCCTGCTCGGCGGGGGTCTCCTTCTCCCTCTGACCCTCTTCCCTCTTGTGCTCTCTGTCTCTCATTCTCTCTCTCTCAAATAAATAAATAAAATCTTTAAATAAAAAAAAAAACCCAACTCATAACAACCTAAGGATATAAAGGAATTTCTTCAGCCTACACACCATTCTAAAGACATCATCATTAGTGGTGAAACATATATGTATTCCCTTTAATATCAGGTATAAGGTGAATGCATCCACTTTCACTATTCCAATCCATTTTGGACTTGAGATTCAAGCCAACAGTGGAGGGAAAACAAAAAAAAAAGAAGGAAAGAAAAAGTGCAAAGATTGCAAAGGAAAAAATAAAGCTGCTGCTATTTGCAGATGATACAACGGTTTTCAAAAAACCTATAGGAAGTAGTATTAGTATTGATGGGATTTTAGTAAGGTGCTGGATATAAAATAAAGCTCAGTCGCATTTTCATCTGTCCAAAACAAATGCTGGAAAATTTGTTTCAAAAATACAATTAAAAATATAATTTAAAGTAGTGTCAAAAATTTTTAATCAGTAAAGATACCAATTTTTCCCCAAATTCATCTACAGATTCCATTCAATTCCAGTCAAAATGCTGACAGAGTTTTTGTGGAACTTAACAAACTGGTTCTAAAATTTATATGGAAGTGCAAAGGGACAAGAACCGCTTAGTAGCCAAGACACTTTTTTTTTTTTTTTAAGATTTTATTTATTTATTTGAGAGAGAGCATGAGCGGGGCAGGGGGCGAGGGAGAGGAGAAGCAGGCTCCCCACTGAGCAAGGAGCCGAATGTAGGGCTTGATCCCAGGACCCTAGGATCATGACCTGAGCTGAAGGCAGATACTTAGCCGACTGAGCCACCCAGGCGCCCCAATAGCCGAGACACTCTTGAAGACCAGTGGGGAGTGGTGCAGAACTTGCATCAAACAGTACCGGTCTTTCATTAAGCCACAGTAAATGAAGCAGTGCAGTACTAGAGCAGGCAAAGTGACCAACAGAATTGAGGGTCTCAAAGAAACCAATATATATATATACGAAATTGGTAGCATTACCAATCAATGGGAAAGGACAAATTATTCAATACATTGGTAGAACAATGGTTTATCCATATGGAGGAAAAATTAAAATTGGACCATAAACTCACACCATTAAAAAAAGAAAATCAATTTCATGGGCGCCTGGGTGGCTCAACTGGTTAAGCGTCTGCCTTCTGCTTAGGTCATGATCCCAGGGTCCTGGAATCGAGTCCCACAAAACCAAGAATCTGCTACTTTGGGGCGCCTGGGTGGCTCAGTCGTTGGGTGTCTGCTTTCGGCTCAGGTCGTGATCCCAGGGTCCTGGGATCGAGCTACGCATCGGGCTCCCTGCTCAGCAGAGAGCCTGCTTCTCCCTCTCCCACTCCCCCTGCTTGTGTTCCCTTCCTCGCTGTGTCTCTCTCTCTCAAATAAATAAATAAAATCTTAAAAAAAAAAAAAAGAGTCTGCTACTTAACCGATTGAGCCACCCAGGCGCCCCACAATCATACAATTTCTAAAGGGAAAGATTTAAGAATTGAATTCTAAAAATTAACAACTTCTGTACATCAAAACACACCATAGAGTGAAATAATAAGCCAAAAATGGGAGTATATATTTATAACATACATAATTGCTTAAAGATTGGTATCCAAAATATATAAAGAACACCTATAAATCCATTAAGAAAAACAGGCAAAATATTTGCAGATGTGTGGCACAATGGCTAATTTGCATATTAAAAGATACTCATCTTCATTAGCCAACAGGAGAATTCAAAATCAAAACCACAGTGAGCAATCACGTCCTGCCCACCAGACTGGCAAACATTAAAAACAGTATCAAGTGTTGGTAAGGAAACAAACAGTACTCTACTCCATACACTCTGGGGCAGATTGGAAACTGACCTAGCCACTTTAGAAAATTGAATATGTACATACCCTGGAACTCAGTAGTTTCACTTCTAGAGAAAGTCTCGAATAGGGAGACATTTCTAGGATGTACATAGTAGAGCAGAGAAATCTGTAACAGTAAACACCTGAAAACCAGATAAATGTCCGTCAGAATCAAGAGCTCCACACAATGGGACTCAATGCGTGAGAGAAACTCAATGAATCAGAGCTGTAGCCACAGCAATGCTTGCTGCTCAGGAGCCTGATGTTGGCAGAAAGAAGCGAGTTGTAGAAGAACATTATTCCATCACGTAAAGTCCCGAAACATACAAACTGCATCTTCTCGTTAGAAATACCGGTATAGTGAAAATATACAGAAAAGCAAGGAAATGGTGAACACACAACCTGGGATGATTAATCACGTCTGAGAGGAGAGAGGAGGTGGGACACGAAGGGCACACAGGGGACCCCAGAGGTAAGAGCAATGATCTTGTATTTAAAGTAGGTGCTGGGCACGTGTGTGTTTCCTGATTTATTAGTTTTTTTATTCTACTCAATCTCGTTAAAAACGGTCAGTAAGGGTCACCCAGGATGGGTGATGGTTGTGGCCAGAAGAGCCTCTACAGGACAGCAATTCCTGCTTAGCCCAAGCCTTGAGTCTGATGGGCCTTGGGAAGAATGTGTAGCAATAATCTCTGTTCACCCCTCAGGAATAAGAAAATGTGTTTTTTTGTTTTTTCTTTGTAAAACAGGTTTTCCAGCTGAGCTAGAGGCAGGCTCTGACCCTGGTGGACTGAGGATTATGAGTGTGTGAAGGTGTGTGTGCCAGGGGAGGGGTTGGAGAAGGATGAGGGGAGGTGAGAAAAGGGAACAGGGTATGGTGGGAGAGTTTAGGGCCCCAAAGACAAGGACGGCACCAAGTGAGAGAGGTTAATGGGGACGCTCATCATAGCACCCAAAGAAAACGAGGGTTAACACTGAAAACACCAATTCATGCATATTGTGTCTACTCTCGGGGCTTGATGAAACCAGTTTGATTCTGGCCAAGAGCCAAGGGGGAAAAAACCAGGGCCCGATTTCACAGTGCCCTTGAGGATGTGCCTTGTAAATGGGCACCTCGTAAGGAGTTATGTCAGCTCCTGCCAACTTCTCATCCTTGCACGGTTCTCGCATCAATTAAAAATGCCTCCGTCCTGTTTGGCCTGTCTTCCAGGGGACAGGGTGGAATCTGTTGGCCTCATCTAATACCGGTATTGCTCTGCCTTAGTTTTTCCTGAAGTAGAACTTGGCACTGACCTCCCCGCATGGCAGAAAGACAAGCCCAGCCCTCCCAGGCCATTCATTCTTCGCCTCGGCTTGGGGCGGGAGGGTAGGTGATGCGTGAAGTGCCGCTGAGAAAGGGCCCCGTGGAGCTGGTCTGGCTTCTCCAGGCTCAGGGTTTGAATCAAAGGGCAGCGGCGGGGAGCCTCCGTGGCTCCAGTTGGGCTGTCTTCAGATCTCCAGCTGTTGGGTCTTTTTGGTTTTTATTACATTAGCCTTAAAAAAAGTTTTTAATCAGCAAGCATCAGTGAAGCAGGCTTTATGGTGCAATAATTCTACATGTTTTGTTATAAATATCCCCAGGCAAAGTTAAGGTTATTTCATACCACTATCAAAGTAACACGCCCGCTTCGGTTGCAACAAGGAATCTGTGAGGGCTAGCAAGCAGGAAGCATACCATCTGCATTTTAAGAGGCTTTTGTTTTAATAAAATGGGCATATATTTACCCATAAAAGAGATTGACCAGCTTGGCAAATTCAGAACCCATGAGAAGTCAAGATACAGAGACAAGCCACATTATTTGCTGAACTAAAAAAAAAAAAAAATCACCCATCCACCCACTTCCCAATAACAGAACTCAGTTGTGGGTTTTGGCGATACTGATGTTTACAATAAACTCAGCGCTCAAAGGCTCCAGGTCCAGCACCAGAGGCCTCGGCTCTACAGAAGACGCCGAGGTCTGTTTTTTTATTAAGAGTTAAGATTTTTCCCCCTTCGACTCCCCTGAAAAAAAACATCAGATGAAAGTTTGAAATTGTTAAAGCCAGGATGAAAAGACACTCCCCTGGTTCTGTTTCATAGATTGCATTCGGTCTTGTTTATTTCAACCCTGAAGAGGTTTGGCAGTGGACACCAGTGAGCTTGCAGAGGGGCCACACAGAGGCAGCGAACGAACCCCCGCATTCTGTTCTCTCCTGCGCAGATTTACCGACTGGCCTCAGACAGATTTCCAAACTCCATACTCCCTGCCAGGGAAGATTTCACCATTCTCTTCCATCAAACTTCCCTAAAGCTGCAAGTCTTTTTTTTTTTAAGTTTTTATTTTAATTTCAGTTAGTTAACATACAGTGTTATATTTGTTTTAGGGGGACACTAGACTGATTCAACACTTCCATACAATACCTGGTGCTCCTCACAAGTGCCCTCCTTCATCACCATCACCTATTTAATCCATTCCTCCACCCACCTCCCTTCTGGAAGCCATCAGTTTGTTCTCTATAGTTAAGAGTCTTTTTGGGGTGCCTGGGTGGCTCAGTGTGTTGGGCATCTGACTCTTGGTTTCAGCTCAGGTCATGATCTCAGGGTCATGAGATCGAGCCCCGTGTTGGGCTCTGCGCTCAGCATGCATGTTTGCTTGAGATTCTTTAAAAAAAAAAAAAAAGAAAAGAAAAAGCCTGTTTCCCTCTCTTTTTTTCCTTTTCCTCGTTTGTTTTGTTTCTTAAATTCCACATATGAGTGAAATCATATGGTATCTGTCCTTCTCTGACTGACTTATTTCCTTTAGCATTAATATTCTTTAGCTTCATCCATGTCATTGTAAATGGTAAGATTTCATTCTTTTTTATGACTCAGTAATATTCCATTCCACACACACACACACACACACACTCACCACTCTTCTTTATCCACTCATCGATCGATGGACACTTGGGCTGTTATCCATAATTTAGCTATTGTGGATAATGTTGCTGTAAACATCAGGTTGCATGTATCCCTTTGAATTAGTGTATTTGTATTATTTGAGTAAATACCTAGTGGTACAATTGCTGGATTGTAGAGTAGTTTTATTTTTAACTTGTTGAGCAACCTCCATACAGTTTTCCAGAGTGGCTGCACCAGTCTGCATTCCCACCAACAGGGCGAGAGTTTTCCTCTTTCTCCACATCCTTGCCAACATCTGTTGTTTCTTGTGTTATTGATTTTAGCCATCTGACAGGTGTGAGGTAATAATCTCATTGTAGTTTTGATTTGCATTTCCCTGATGATGAGCATCTTTTCATGTGTCTGTTAGTCAACTATAGGTCTTCTTTGGAAAAATGTCTATTCATGTCTTCTGCCCATTTTTAAATTGGATTATTCATTTTTGGGGTGTTGAGTTTGATAAGTTCTTTATAGATTTTGGATACTAACTCTTTATTAGATACGTCATTTGCAAATATCTTCTCCCGTTCCGTAGGTTGCCTTTTAGTTTTGTGGATTGTTTCCTTCACTGTGCAGAAGCTTTTTGATACAGTCCCCATAGTTTTTTTTGTTGTTGTTATTTTTTTAAATATTTTATTTGTTTATTTGATAGAGAGAGACATAGCAAGAGTGGAACACAAGAGGGGGAGTGGGAGAGGGAGAGCAGACTCCCTGCCGAGCAGGGAGCCTCCTGATGTGGGGCTTGATCCCAGGACTCTGGGATCATGACCTGAGCCGAAGGCAGATGCTTAACGCCTGAGCCACCCAGGCACCCCTTGTTATTAATTTTTTAAAGTAGGCTCCATACCTTGCCTGGGGCTTGAACTCAGGACCCTGAGATCAAGAGTTGTATGCTCTACTGACTGAGCCAGGAGGCGCCTCCCATAGTTTATTTTTGCTTTTGTTTCCCTTGCCTCAGGAGACATATCTAGAAAGAAATTGCTATGGCCAATATCAAAGAAGTTATTGCCTGTGTTCTCTAGGATTTTCATGGTTTCAGGTCTCACATTTAGATCTTTCATCCATCTTGAATTTATTTTTGTGCATGGTGTAAGAAAGTGGCCCATTTTCATTCTTTTGCATGTTGCTGTCCAATTTTCCCAACCCCATTTGTTGAACAGACAGTCTGTTTCCTATTGGATATTCTTTACTCCTTCATCAAGAGTAATTGATCATATAGTTGTAGGTTCATTTCTGGGTTTTCTATTCTGTTCCATTGATCTATGTGTCTGTTTCTGTGCCAGTACCATACTGTTTTTTTGGGTTTTTTTTTTTACTGTTTTGAGGACTACAGCTTTGTAATATAACTTGAAGTCCAGAATTGTGATGCCCCCAGCTTTGCTTTTCAAGTTTGCTTTGGCTATTCGGGGTCTTTTGTGGTTCCATCCAAATTTTAGGATTGTTTGTTCTGGCTCTGTGAAAAATGCTGGTGGTATTTTGATAGGGATTGCATTAAATGCGAAGATTGCTTTGGGTAGTATAGACATTTTAATAACATTTGTTCTTCTAATCCATGAGCATGGACTGTCCTTCCATTTCTTTGTGTCATCTTCAATTTCTTTCATCAGTGTTTTATAATTTTCAGAATACGGGTCTTTCACTTCTTTGGTTAGGTTTATTCCTAGGTGTCTTACTGGTTTTGGTGCAATTATAAATGGATTAATTCGTGAATTTCTCTTTTCTACCACTTCATTATTGGTGTACAGAAATGCAACAGATTTCTGTACATTGATTTTATATCCTGTGACTTTACTGAATTTATCAGTTCTAGCAGTTATTTGATGGAGTCTTATGACATAATACATCATCTGCAAATAGTGAAAGTTTCACTTTTTCCTTGCTGACTTGGATGTCTTTTATTTCTTTTTTGTTGTCTGATTGCTGAGGCTAGGACTTCCAGGACTATGTTGAATGAAAGTGATGAGAGTGCACATCCCTGTCTTGTTCCTGACTATAGAGGAAAAGCTCTCAGTTTTTCCCCACTGAGGATGTTAGCTGTGGGTTTTTCATATATGACCTTTATTATGTTGAGGTGTGTTCCCTCTCAACCTACTTTGTTGAGGGTTTTTATTATGAATGGATATTATACTTTGTCAAATCAAAGCTGCAATTCTTGAAGCAAAGGTTGTCCTGGGTTGGAAGGAAATATCTAAGGGGTGTCAGATTTAGTAGGAAGGGTGTTTGTTCGCTTACCTTTTCGTTTGCTAAGCAACTCACCCGTCCTAGCCAGGGCCCTGGGCATTTGTATATTGAGTCATCCAAGGATCCCACAAGGCAGGCTTCCCTCCCCTGGCACAGATGACGCGCAGAAGCGGGAGAGAGGAAGGTGTACAGGAGCATGGGCTGCTTGGTCACTGAAAGCTTGGGGGGGCAGGGCTGCCTGCTGTGCCCTCCCCACTCCTTCCCGCCATCGCCCTTTCTGCTCCCCTCCCTCAGGTTCCCTCCGCCATCGGGGTGGGTGAGTAGTGAGAAACATGGGCACCCATGAAATGCCCCATGAACCTGGCCTGGGGGCAGACTGTATGACAAGAGCTGTAGTATGGAGACTGCAGCTGCGGGTCCTCGATGTCAAAGCACTCGTCTGGATTTGGAGCTGGAAGTTTGGGCCCTGACTATAGATAGGGCCACAGTGACCCTCCCTCTGTCCTTGGCCGTACCCTCTCCTTGAGGTCCTTCCCGGGGGTGCGTCCCAGGGGCACTGTTGGCCTCCTGTCCCACACTGAGGTGCAGAACAAATGTCTTGATCGTCCTGAACCTCAGCCCCACATTTCTGGGTTGTGCAGTGACGCGGCCTCTGACAATGTGGTTTGTGAGCTGGGGGGTGGGGAGCCTCCACCCAAATCTCCTCAAGTAACATACCCTGGCCCTGTTGTAACCTGGGGCTTCCCTTCGAGCCTGGGTGGTGACAGCCACATGGGTGGGGCTGCCCGCCTAATCTCCCTCGCACCCATAAATCCAGGCTCACCTATGGTGTTAGTGCTTGGAAGGGCTTTCTTCTCTTGAGCCCCTTTCCATGATGGAAAGGTAGGCTACTAGTCAGTAAATGAGTTCCCCCAGCCAAATGACTAGGAAGCCAGTTATTGGTTAAGAGGTCTTTAGCCAGTGCCAGAGTGGAAGAGGTGGGGCTTCAGTTAGGGGTAGAAGGGTCTGGAAGTAAAACAGCTCTCTCTCTGATTGTGGGGCCCAAGGCTTCACTCCCAGGACAACAGGGTGGTGGGAAGAGCAGTCACCAAGCTTCTCCCTTCAGCTTTCTGGCTGATGTGGAGAGACAACATCCAGTCCTGTAGAGAAGTGATTGGGATTCCCACCGGAGCCCACGGTTGGAAGGAGAGGGGGCTATGGTGAGGCTCCTGGACCCATGGATGGGTGCCTAGGAAGCCAGGGGAGTCTTTCTATTATAGAACACATTTGAAAAGGTGTAGCCAGCTTCATGGTTTCCATGGCACAAGCAAACCTTCTGGCTCCAGCTCCTTCAAAGGGTTCTGCACTTGGAGGACCCACCTAAGTAAGCCCTCTGGGAAGAGCCCAGGACCGTCCCTGAGACTCGAGTCGGTCTGTGCCGCCACCAACAGCCAGGAGAACCACCACCAGGCCCTGCCCAGCCGGTTTGGCTCCTGCTGACTTCCAGAATTTCCATTCCAGAGGAGCTTAAAAAAGATGATAAAATCCCTAATTATGGCTTCTGTAGGCATTTCCTCCCCCAGGCTCAAGCTACCTGGAAGGCAGCTGAGAAGTTTTCCAGGTGCCAAGTGCCTGGGGAGGGGAACCCTGCTGGCACTGAGCTCCCCCCTCACCCCCAGTCCCACCAGGGCCCACAAACACCCCCTCAACCTTCAGACTTCTAACCTAATGTGGGCTTTATCTGAAGCAAGGTTGCAATGAATGGAGTTCTTCTCTTGTTACCACAAGTCAAGTGGGCCCTCAGCAGACCAACCCCAACCTGGAGCTGTGTCCTTTGCCTTAACGGACCCCCACCAATCCCACCAAGGAGGAGGAGTCCCAGAAAGAAGTCTCAGGGTCCTGCAAAGCAGGGGCTCAGCAGGGGTCCCCTTCAAATGCTGGCTCAGGCAGCAGGGCAGTGACCCACCCACTGGCTGTTTTCTTATTGATGGTGCCTGGCAGGCAGCTAGGGCCACCGTGAGATGTCCTATCATTAGTCCTGCCACATGGGAAAGATCAAAGCCAACAAATGGAGGTGGGCAGGTGTGTGTGAACTGCAGGCAAAAGTGGAGACTGTGAAAGCTGAGGACCTCTAGCACCTAAATTCAGGGTCTTACCTCTCGTGTGCCTGTGTGTACCATCAGCATATTGTAATTAAAGGGCTTTGAGTTTGGATACAGGCCCTCTGCCACCACCAGTGGAATCTGACAAGAGGTCTGGTGAACTCCTGGACCCTGTGAACTTGGCTTACGAAAGCGGTCATTCTGTCCTTTGCACTTGACATGCTCCAGCCTTGGTAAACGAAGTAGTCCCCAAATAAGACACATCACAATGCCTTTGCCTTCTGCTTGCACAACCTTCTTCCTTGAAGCAGAAAGGGTCCCAAGTCTCCATCTCCTCTAGAGCAGGCCCTCCTCAGTGTACCCCACAGGGCCTCGAATGTCCTCTGTCCCAGCACTCAGCCTGTCACAGTATTTGGAGTACAATGGACATGTGATAAAATAAAACAAAGTTCTATCCTTAAACTATCTGATACTTATTTTTTCAAAAAGAAAAACTGAAAGAAAAGGCAGAAAGTGAAAGAAAGAGAGGCTGATGCAAACAACAACTGAAACCCTCCCATAGCACTCAGTTCATCCTTCACCCTTGGTACACTGTGTTCCAGTCACCTGCTTCCGGTATGTCTCATCTGCTACGCAGGGAGCTCCTAGAGGCAGGGCATATGTGTTCTTCATCCTGGAACATCCCTTTATGAGATGCACTGCTTGGTATACAGCAGGCACCAAATAGATGTCTGTTGGATGCATGGCAAACCAATGAACACAAGAAATCTAGAGACAAGAGCAGCACTACTGCACGAGGGAAAATGGTAGAGTGAATTGAAGTGCAGCCAACTTACAAAGCAGAAACCTGTCTATTGCGAAAGAAGAGCCAAAGGTAAGTAACACCTGTCACCAGTGAACGGGTGTAAATATTTTGCCAGGGTGCCTAAGCAAATGCCCAGATGTCAGGCTGTCAGGCAACTCCCAACCCCAGGCTCACAGCTGCAGGGGACACTCGACTGGCCTTTTGACTGTCCCCCTGGGCTCCAGTTTCTGCTTTGCCACTGAACTTTTTATGGGCATTATTTTTCTCATCTGAGTATTCATGTGTGTAATTCCACATCAAAACTCTGAAAGGGGATATTCTATAGGTAAGTCTCGAATGAACAACAACCCTTACAGAGCCTAAGAAAAATGTTTTAAAATATAGGATCGATTTATGAATCAAATGGGAAATTCATCGGGGTCAACTGCCAAGATTGTAATGGCACATTCTTTTTTAAAAGATTTTATTTATTTATTTGACAGAGAGAGAAAGAGAGAAAGAGAGAGAGAGAGAGCACAAACAGAGGGAGTAGCGCAGAGGGAGAGAAGCAGGCCCCCCCCGCAGAGCAGGGAGCCCAACACGGGACTCGATCCCAGGACATCATGACGTGAGCCAAAGGCAGACGCTTAACCAACTGAGTCACCCAGGCGCCCCTGTAATGGTACATTTTTTTCAGGATCATAATATCGATGTAGTCGGCCTCAAGTGCTGTAGTTACTATTACTGCTGTAAGTGCTACTAATACAATTACTTTTATTGTCATAAATTAAAAACTTGTGAGGGCCAAGGCATTCTGATATGAGTCAAAATGGAAATCTGAAATGTAAAAGATGTGGGAGAATTTTCTTAGAAATGGGACAGGCTTTACTACCCTCTCCTAAGAGAGAAAGGCCGGATAGAGAAAGCTGCCAAGAGTGGGCCCCTCTCAGTGGAAGAATGGTGGTGTTTCTCTGGCGGACAATCCTTGTAACTTTTCTCCAACCCTCAATTCCACTGACCCCCCTTTGAATACAGTTAATATATGTAGCTAGCTAAGTCGCCCATTACTTTAACTTTAGACCCGGTTCTTAAGTGTATTTGGCTCAGAAACTGACACAGCATTGCCAGGTTGCATAAGAAAACATATTTTTATATTACCAGTGTCCCTAGAAAATTGTGCATAATTAAATGCATTCAAGTGTCATGGCTTCCAGGCAAATCACCTCATCTCTCTGGGCTCCCACATCTCATTCTGAAATCTGACTATATGGCTGAGGTTCAGTACAGCTTTAAAATTCCTAAGCCTGGATGTGATCTGACCCACAGGGGTATGCAGTTTTAAGCAAACCTAATATATAGAAAAGACCAGATTTACTAAAAAAATCAATGAGAGGGTTGGGAGCGTCATGCTTCTTAAACGTATCATGCGCACGCAAATCCCCTGGGCATCTTGGTAAAGTGCAGATTCTTATTGAGCCGCTCTGGGGGAGGGGCCAAGGTTCTGCGTCCAAGTCCCTGGTGATGCCCCGGCTGCTGCTGGTTCATGGACCACACCTTGAGTGGCAAGGGCGTAGCATACCTGCAGTGCTGAAGCCTCCCTCTAAACACCACTGCCGAGGGCACTTCCTTGCATGAGATCTGTCTTGCTTTCTACCTGTGACACCCGCCACGCTGGCCACAGCCGTCTGCACTGGGGACTAGCAGCAGACATTACAGCAGCCAGGCTGGCCGGCACTTATGAGGTAGTTCAGCGCAAAATCACGTCCAAGAAGGATGACTATCCAAGAGGAGGCACATTTAAAAGACCCAACCGCTTCCTCTCTCAGGTTTGAACGTGACGCAGAGAACTGTGCCCAGATGCAAAAATGTCCAAGGAAGGGTTCTAGAGGGCAGGGGGGTGGGAGGATGGGTTAGCCTGGTGATGGGTATTGAGGAGGGCACGTTCTGCATGGAGCACTGGGGGTTACGCACAAACAATGAATCATGGAACACTACATCAAAAACTAATGATGTAATGTATGGTGATTAACATAACAATAAAATTAAAAATAAATAAATAAAGGGAACAATTCAGTGACAATTTAATGCTGTAAAAAAAAATAAAAGAAAAATGTCCAAGAAGGCACTATAAAGAGAGAAGAAAAGCAGTAGCAGAAACATTAGTAGGAGAAGCAGGGGCAGCGTGGCTGGGGCACTGCCCCGTCAGAAGCATTGGAATTGGGAGAAAGGGATTCTGACATCGAGCGGACAAGATGACAGGGCTGCTAGAGTTCGTGCTGAATGGTGAATCATTTTTTTGGTTCTCCTAGCAGTTTGGTTCAGGGGTGCTGTATACGGACTTTTCCTGTAAGTTTTGATTAAATTTCATGAATGCAGACACCTTGAACATTCCTCCATACCTTGTGACCCTCGTGGTGATTCTTCTTTTTTTTTTTCAAAGATTTTTATTTATTTATTTGACAGAGAGAGAGAACACAAGCAGGGGGAGCGGCAGGCAGAGGGAGAAGCAGGCTCCCCACGGAGCAGGGAGCCCGATGCGGGACTCGATCCCGGGACTCTGGGATCATGACTTGAGCCGAAGGCAGAAGCTTAATTGACTGAGCCACCCAGGCGACTGATTCTTCCATTTAAAACCATCCTTTACTTCACCTAGGACTTTACTGTAGCACACACCCCTGAGGCATTGTAAATGTATTCCTTATGCCCACATTTCTCACACAGACAGTTAAAGTACACCTCAGCTCATCCTAATAGAGCGAGATGACCAATTCTGCCAGAAACTAATGGCAGAAGAGGGGTGGGAAGGGTGTACTAGTTAGCCTGACTGCCATAACAAAGTACCACAAAATGGGGGGCTGACACAACAGAAATCTATTTTCTCATGATCCTGGAGCCCAGGAGTCCAAGATCAAGATGGCGACAGGGCTGGGTTCTTCTGAGGCCCCTCTCCTTAGCTTGTAGATGGCGCCTTCTTGCTGTGTCCTCACATGGTTTTCTTTCTGTACTTGTCTGGGTCCTACTCTCCTCCCCTGAAGACACCAGTCATATTGGACTAGGGCCACTCTAAAGACCTCTTTTTAATTTAACTATGTCTTTAAAGACCCTATATTCAAATACAGCCACATTCTGAAGTACTTTGAGTGGGGGACACCCCCAAAATAGATTTCTGTTGTTTCAGCCTCCCATTTTGTGGATCTCCTAAACCATTATCATGCTCTTCTTTGAGATGGCTGCTGGGCTGGCTAAGCACAGGCTAGGTGGTGCATCCTCTGGAGTTGCTCATGGAAACATTAGGAACTCTGCGATGGCACTATCAATTTGAAACAGTCACAGCTGGCCGTGGAGTGCTATCAGTGCCAGTTAATAGGCTGATGGTGGAGGCAACATGCTTCACAGCTTTATAGCTGGCCCTGTCCTGGTCAACACATTTATGGACAACTTGAATGAATGCAGAAGGCATGCTTAGGAAACGCGTGGGTGACACAGGCTGAGAGGGATGATGATACAGGTATTAGCCTGAACGCAAATGTCCTCGATACATCACAGAATCAAAACTTAAATGACTGTGACTGGCTAGAACCAACAGGCCAAAACAAAAAGGAAGCACGGCAGAACATATGTGAGGTTTTCTCTTCAGGTTGATAAAGGCAATCAATCAGAGCAGTGCTTCTACAGCTTTAGGGAGCCCAGGAATCATCTGGGGATCTTGCTAAAATGCAGGTTCTGATTCAATAGGTCAGGAGTGGGCCTTGACATCCTGTGTTTCTAACTAATTCCTAGGTAAGGAGAAGCTGCTGGCCCACTGGCTCCTCTCGGAAGCATGAGCACGAAAAAGCCCTGGGGTGAGTCATTAGCCACAAGCTTCATATTTCCACAATCTGACTTTGCACCGACAGCACTATGGACTTCTGCCCTAAATACTAAATGCACTCGCCACCCTCCCGACTCTCCAAGCCCTATGGGCTGTGTTGCATTTAGCGTGGGAACCACATTTAGTGTGAAGAAATACAGTCAAGGGAACAATTAAAATACTGAGAAATCTTGCGGCGCCTGGGTGGCTCAGTTGGTTAAGCGACTGCCTTCGGCTCAGGTCATGATCCCGGAGTCCCGGGATCGAGTCCCGCATCAGACTCCCTGCTCAGCAGGGAGTCTGCTTCTCCCTCTGACCCTCCCCCCTCTCCTGCTCTCTGTCTCTCATTCTCTCTCTCTCAAATAAATAAATAAATAAATAAATCTAAAAAAAAAAAATACTGAGAAATCTAGATGACCGTTGTGCGAATTGATGAACTGGGTCCCCTCAGTTGCAGAAGGGACATGAAATGTAGGAAAGGAAATGTAGGAAAGGAAATGGAGTTACCCTCATAGTTAAAGGGCTATGACATGGGATAGAGATTAGCTCTGAAGCATTAACAAACAAATAAAACAACCCCCCCTTCCACCCCGTGTGGGAATCAAGAGGGCAGGTTCTGGGGTTGGACAGACCTATGTTCAAATCCCTACTCAACTACTTTCTCTGTGACTTCCGCTAAATCGTTTAGTCTCTTGCCACACCAGTGTCCTTATCTGTAAAATATAAATACTGCTAGCAGCAGCTATCTGCAGTGTTAATTCCGCTATATGAACTGCGAGAACAGATACATTGTTAGTTGTTTACACGTTAGATGTTTATTTCCCGCTTGTACGTAGGCCAAAATGCTGTTCTTGGTCAACAGGCAGTTTGGCTCCAAGCCACAATTCAGTGACCCAAGGCTCCTTGCATCTGGTGGCTCTGCCATCTTCAGGATTTATACTTGTCTTGAGCCAGATCGGAAATGTCGCACATCACTTCTCCCTACATGTCTTTGGTCAGACCTCAGACACATGGCCACATTTACCTAAAGGAGACTCATGGTCTAGCTGTGTGTGCAAGAAGAAATGAGTCCCTGCCATTCTCTCATGAGGCCGTGTGAAGGGGTTTACAAAGCGCAGGTGGAATGCTTAGCGTGGCCCCATACCTGATTGCGCTCGAAAAATTGCTACTGTTATTATGTAACTTAACAGAACAAAAGTAGGTCCCAAATGCTAAATTACAGGAAGGCAGATTTCAAATTAAACCAAGGCAGAATATAGAAATAACAGGACAATTCAAGTATGATTTCAAATTAAATCCAGGCAGAATATAGAAATAACAGGACAATTCAAGAATGGCTCGTATAAAATACTGAGGTCACCACCACGCGCACTACTTTAGTAGAGGACCTGTGTTTCAGGGATGCTGAAGGGAGTTCTTTTATTAGAAGGGATTAGATAACCTTTAGACAGCCTCAGAAGTATCTAGAACTTTGGGCTGCAAATAAATGGCTTGATTCTAAGTGGCTTTATACTTAAATGTGGTAGACGAGACCACATAAACATCTTGTTCAACAGACAAGTTCATTCTGGTAACCAGTCCGTACCTTAGCAATTGATGTCACTCAGTAACCTTGAAACAGACTTAACTGGAGGATGCAACATCTTATCGTCTTGCTTGATTTGGTATCTTTCTCCCCTAATCCCCATGCCTGCCTTCTGCATCTTTCAAAAAGATGGATTAAAACTTAATCTTGGAAACCTGAGATTTCAGTCTTCCCTTGAGATAACCGAAGACACTGTGCCATGAAAACAAGTTTTGAGAATCTGCTCCATGACTGTTCCTATGCTAGTATTTTAGGCAAAGGCTGCTGTTCACCGACCTTTACGAACTGCATGCAACAGACTTTCCTGTGGGGTTCTCCCTAGAGTATATGCAGCCTTCTAAAGGCCCTTCCCCAAACCACTGCCAACCGTTTGCCTAGTGATTTAGTAAGTCCCTAAGAAAAAAGGCAGAGAATGGCTTTTTAAAGCTATAGTAGGGCAAGATATACATTGTCTTAAAATTAGTTAGGATCTTTTTAATATTCTATCTCATAAGAAATCTGATAAAAACCTAAGCTGCCTGTAGTGACCCAAGATTTAGAACTCGGTACCAGCTCCCAGTTCCAGAGGCCAATGCCCTGTCTGGGATCAGTCCATGAAGCTATTCTTGACGTTTCTCCAATTTCCAAGTCTCTCCTTAGTGATGCATCTCTCCCCAGGAATTCTGGACTTTGCTCCTTCCTTTCCTTCCCCAATAATATAGGAGGCAGATTCACTTGAATACACTACTCTAAACACTAGGACAGCATAGTCTTAACCACATCAAAGATAGATTTCTGAGAACAAAGCCACCAAAAGCCTTGCCTGAAGGGGAAGGAAAGGGGGGAGAAGGATAGACATCTTGACAGAACTCAAGATTCTAAGTCTTCACTGTAAAGAGTTAACAAAATCAGCCCTTTCCATTTTAACAACCATTAAGTTTTTCACTATTATTGAAGTCAAAGGCAGAAAATAGAAGTATCAGGAATATTTAATCACATACAGGATCCTCCTGCAGTGGGCTGAATAGTGTCATTCTCCCCCACCCCACCCCAAATTCATGTCCATTTGGAACCTTACAATGGACCCTATTTGGAAACAGAGTCTTTGCAGATGTTGGTTAAGGGCCAAGATGAGATCATACTGAATTGGGAGTAGGCCCTAAATCCAATGACTAGGTGTCTTTATAAGAAGAAAAGGACACAGAAGACACAGAAGCCATGTGAGGATGGAAGCAGGGCATTCTGCTGCCACAGCCAAGGCACATCAAAAGCCACCAGTAGTTGGAACAAAGGCAGGAAAGTTCTCTCCTAGAGCCTGTGGAGGGAAACTGGCCCTTCCAACACCTTGATTTCAAACTTCTGGCCTCCAGAACTGTGAGAAAATATGTTTGTGGAAATCTATTATGTCAGCCCTAAGAAACCTTTACAGCTCAATACAGATCAGTAATGATGCTTGAATTGTTCTTTGATTGGCATCTAGCCCAGCACCACCCACTTTGTAATAATGGCAGAAGCCCTGGAAATGACACAATGTACCATTTATTCAACTGTCTTGCTCTCCTCCGTGTTAGATGTGACACTGTCTACTTCTATAGGAATTAACATTGCTGAGGAGTACCCAGTGAGATATTCATATTGCCATCTGCAGGTTTCAAGGATCTTTGGAGACCACTCAGTACAATGACTTCATACTTCTATTCAGGGAAGTGAAGGCCTAAGATAGAAGATTTCATTAAGAAGCCAACCTTCCCCTCATCTTCAGACAAAAGCCTCCATTAAAATTACAAACAGAAGTTATCAGTCCGATAGCCTAAAACTCACGGGTAGTATTTCTATACTAGCTTTCAATGTGCTAATAAACAACTTACGTAGAATTATGGCAGTTCTCCTTCCTCGTTACCTCATCATGTAGAGGGCCACTGCAAGCAATGGTGAGATTAAAAGGTACTTCACTTCACCCCTAAGGACAACAAATTGAAATCATTTTAAACAAATCCAAATGCTCTATGAGGAAATGAGAAACATGGCCTTGATATTGCTTTGAAGGACAGATTTCAAAAGCAATGTTTTATTCTCCTAGTTGTGTTTTTCTTCTCATTTTCTTCCAGTATCTCCAGTGGTATGTAGGAAAGGACACCAAGCTGAATCAATAGTATGACCTAAAACATCTACAGATTTAACATAGGGGGGAAAAAAAAAAAAGCACACTGTAGAAAAAAATAGGAAGGGGGGGCACTTGGGTAGCTCAGTCAGTCAGGCAGTTGGCTCTTGGTTTCAGCTCAGGTCATGATCTTGAGGTCCTGGGATCATGACCTGAGCTGAAGGCAGTCGCTTAACCAACTGAGCCACCCAGGCGCCCCATAATTTTTTTTTTAATAGGAAGAAATGCACCCAAAATATTATGAGTGTTTTCATTTTCCTTACAGTCTTTTATTTTCCAGATGAGGAAACGAAGGCACAGAAAAGTTAAATAATTTGCCTAAGGTCACAAAACTGGTAAGAGGCAAGACTGAGATAGGCAGCCAAGGCAATGTTGCCTCAATACCACCTACAATAAAACTTAGAAAGGTGTCAACCTGGCATTATTAAAGGAGAAGAGTTGCCAGTAAAACTGCTCTCATGATGGGGCACCTGGGTGGCTCAGTCGTTAAGCATCTGCCTTCGGCTCAGGTCATGATCCCAGGGTCCTGGGATCGAGCCCCGCATCGGGCTCCCTGCTCCGCGGGAAGCCTGCTTCTCCCTCTCCCACTCCCCCTGCTTGTGTTCCCTCTCTCGCTGTCTCTCTCTCTCTGTTGAATAAATAAATAAAATCTTTAAAAAAAACCCCAAAAAACAAAAAAACTGCTCTCATGGTTTACTCACGAAGTCAAAAGTCTTAAAGTGAGTTCCTAGAGAGTATTTTCTTCCCACAAATATTCAATGTGCTAGGTCTACATAAACTCTGAACCTCTTACTGTTACAGGTCGGTTCCTCTCACCTACCAGTCAGTGTTCAAGTATATGGTGGCAAACCGTAGGCTGCACGGCACTCTCTCATTGTTTCCCAAAAGAAAAATATGGCAAAGAAATTCTACTGAGGACCAATTTTCAACTTGTGAAACAACTTCAGTAAAAAAGCAAATGCACCAATGCAATACAATTGAAATGCATATGAAAATACTCAGAAATGGTTAAAAAGTCAGAGAAAAAGATACTGATACCAGATGTAAATCATGCCCACGTGGAAAAAAAAGAAAGTCCTTTCAGTTCAGGGAAGAGTATGAAAGTATCTGAAAAGATAACAGTGCCAACAACAATAAAATAAAAACTAGCTACCAGGTTGTGTATAAACATATGACATATTATACTTTTATTTCATGCAGAATCAGAGTCTTATTGAGGTCAGACTTTGAAAAACACAAGTTGGTTCATTATACAACTAAGGATAGAGATAAAATCCAACTTAATCAGCCTGAGATCTTGGTTCCGTATTTTTCTAAATATGCCCTAACATTACTTGTGTTCTTTGCTGCAACTATGACATAATTAGTATAAATGGCCTTAATTCTAAATAAAGTTTTGCCAAAATTCTAACGAAACAAAATTTACCTCAAATGCAGGTTTTAAGAAATACAGACTTTAAAAGAATGTTAAAATGTTAAATGTTGCTCTTTTTTTAGGAGAAGGATCTTGGATCTTAAAGATACTCAAGAGGAAACAATTTAAAAGATCAGTCACATTAAAAGTAAATGGATGAAATATGGGTGAATTTTATATATAAAATATACCTCAATAAAGTTGCTAAAAAAAAAAAAAGGGTAAGAGAATTTCCAGTACTTTACTCTTACTGATCATCACGCAAGATAAATATTGAAGGCAGAGGGTCACCAACTTCAATACTTAAAGGGTTCAGACAAGGGAAGGTAGCTTACGCCATATCTAAAGTGAATAGGCACTGGGTAGTTCCAGTGGATTACCACACACAAGGATATACGTAATGATTCCAAATCTTCTGATTTTTCAGAAGAAGTGGAAATATAGATTTTTGTAAATTAAAACATGAGCAACACTGTATGAGTCACAGAGAATGCATTTATAGATCAAATCTACCCCAAGGCCACCATTTTGCAAATTGAGCGGAAGAATACTTTGGATACACTGTATTTGTTCTTTCCTGGGTAAGATATACTTCATGACACAAAGTTTAAAAATATATATTAAAAATAAATTTTGAAAAAGAATACTTGAGTAAGAAAACCCTAGTGGGCCAAGAAAAGCTTTTGTAATGAATATGCTTAGCTTTCTTTGTGAGTCAAATAGCATGCAAATTCACAATGATTCCAAAGAAAGTGATATAGTAACTTGGATTTGAAGTTAGGTTCTGGAACCCAAATGCTAATACTCCAAAGTAAGTAACAATCAGAGCCAAGAAAGATCCATTGCCCGGGCCCAGCTGCGGGGGCTTACTACTAAAGATATTGGTTTTACAAGTCAGGGACTGAGCAAAGTTATTCTTATAATAAAATAATTATTTTAATGAAGTATTTGAAATAATTTTAAACATCTGATCAATAAGATTATACACAAATATGGGAATATGCTGCACTTTACAAAAAAATAAAGCTAAGCATTTAAATATACAAAAACAACTTTAGGTATAGATCTTTTCTGAAAGTATTCTTTTAACATATACATAATTTATAGCATTTTACATAATAACTTGCCTGAAACAAAAAGATGTGGCCAATTTAACATTTACTACCGTATAGAACATGGCCGTAACAGTCCCGATGGGAAGAACAGGATGAAGAGTAACATACTGGAGGTGTGTTTTTTCCCCTGAAATCTTTTCCTAAAAAGCAGCTTTCTTTTTTGTTTTGTTTTGTTTTTTTAAAACCTTCCTGGAGGATTTACTGGTTCTTTCTGTATGCAATTCTAAATACAGCTATTACTTTTCACAGCTACATGCCACAAAGGTGGAATTAAAAAAAAAAAAAAAAAAAAAGAGGGTTTGCTTTATAAAACATCGGCTTCCTCCTCAGATGAATATATATATATATATATTTCACATATATATATAACATGCTTCTCATAATACATTTAGAGACAAGATCTCTGACAATGAGATGCTGACATTATCTTTTGAGTACTGAATCCAAAATGGAGTCCTACTGTTAAAAATTTCTAATCATCAATTAGGATTTTTTAAATGCAGCAAGATGCTTAAAACTTGCAGTAACGAAAAAAATTTTACAAAACCATCCTTAAGATTTAAAACAATACACAAAATAAAAAAAAAATAACTTCTTCCTTTTGAAATACTGCAAATCTGAAAATGTTTGATACATTTTCCCTTTTGGCTGGACTGTGATTTTGTCCTGTCAACAAAACCCTGTACCAGCCGTGCTGGAGTTCCAATCTCACCCCTGGAACGGAGGGTGCGTGTGCAGCACACGTCCTGCTCTGGGATTCATTCCATTTTCACTCCCCCTTCTCAGGTGGAACGCAATGCCCCTTCATTCCTTCCAGTAGTTCCCACCTTCTCCAGTTTTCAGTGAGGTATATCAGCAGGTCCCGCGTTACAGTTTCCCTGACAAGGATGTCCCCTCACTCGGTATCAGAAGCAGCATACGATGATGAACCACAGAACAGCAACCTTAGGCACAAACTATCCCCATCTGCCTCAGTTTTGACAACATCAGGATGCAGATGACCAAAGTCACCACAGACCCTGCTCTGTGGCTCACCACCTGCAACTACAGAAGGTGATTGTCACAATTAGCTAGGCAACTTCTGATCCCAGCCCAGAAAACCTAACACCTTGAGACAGGTTCAGTAGAGGATGAAATACAGTTTGCTTGGTAAATAGTGACTCTTCCTTTCTTTCCCCTGCATCTTAATGCTGGCTGTATTAGGGAGATCACCTCACTTGTTAACAGTTTGGCAAATGAAGCAGGTGGTACCAAACAGGGCCTTAACCTGTTGTAATTCAATGCACAGGTAGGCAGAAGCCTACGTCTGTATAAACTGTATTTCATTAACCAATTTCCAGAAGACAAAGTTGAATTCTAGTCCTTAAGAACCCCATAAGATTTAATAAAAGTTTATAACTGTAAACAATGGTCTTCCCCATTGGTGATTATTTTCCAGAAACTGAAATTTCAGGAGAGTGCAACAATGCTCTTTATGTCTTCTTTGGCAGTAAACAGCAAGGATCTGGATGGAGAGTGCAGTGGTCACTTCAGAAGGGCAAGGTACAGAGCTCGAGAATACTTCATCTCTCTTTCCTGTTCCATACAGAATATCAAGTCCCTGAGACAGATTCTTGTGATTCTTGGACGAAGCAACTGTTTGGTGGCTATCAGACCGGATGTCCCAGAAGCAAGAAGATTGTCTTTTAAGCCCTAAACAGAATAAACAGAGAAAACAGTTTGAAGTAAGCAATCTTTCATAAAGAGAAAAACTGTCTTCAGAATGGAAGAGCTCACTAACCTCTGGCCACTGAGTTGGTGCTGGAGAGAATATAATGATGCAGTAGGCTCAACCCTGTCCCCCAACAGCCCCATCCCCTGGGGGAGGCTGCCACCACACTAGTTCATGACCTCATTCATTCTCTCTCTCTCACCTGGACCATGGCGACAGCCTCTTAACTGATTTCTCCACTTCCAGGCTTGACTTCACTCCATTCTCTGCTGTGCATTGAAGGCCGGACTTTCCTCTTTAAAGTTCTTAGACAAAACTTTTGGGAGTGATGGCTGTGGACATTATTTCAATTGTGGTGATGATTTCATAGGTCTATGTAAAAACCTATCAGACTGTATACTTTACAGGTGTACAGTCTTTTGTATATCAATTATAAAAATAAAAGAAAAAGCCTTACATGGTTCATATCCCATCATTCTGTGGTTCAAAAATCTTCAATGGCTCACTGCTATCCACAGTAGCTACGTGAGCACTTGTTATATTGACGACAGCTATGTGATTCACCTCCCACACACGATCCCTTTTCTTTCATTTAACATTGCAGCAAGTTACATGGGTGCTGTCTGCATTTATCAAATGAGAAAACTGTGCTTTAGACAGGTTATGCAATCTGTTCAAAGTCACACAGCAAAACTGAACTGTGACTCAATTTCTAATTGGATCTGAAGTGAGTGCTCTTAGTCACTATACTCTATTATCTACCAAATCAGGTACAAACTCATCACCTGGCTTCCCTACAGGCTCACTTCCCACTGTTCCTTTACAAAGCATCTTACCTCTGGCCAATAGATAAAGATCAGCAAAAGGCCATTCCAGACCAATCTACTCATCTTTTAAGACCCATTTCAAATGGGTCTACTTGCCGCCCCCACCAAAGGAATTCTCACTGTAGCAATTACCTCACATAGTATTACAGTAATTTGTATATGCTACCACCACTACCACATACCCACTAGACCATAAGCTTTTTGATATCAACCAATGTGGGCTCTAAATGCCATTCAAAAATGAATGAAACCCAATATGCCTATACTAAGACAGTTTTCTAAATATCAGTGTCTACATAATAGTATTAAAACAAAAAAGATTGGAAGGAGAAATGAAAAATACAGAATTTTCAAAGGATAATTTTTAAATATTTTATTTATTTATTTGAAAGAGAGAGAGAGAGAGCAAGAACAAGCAGGGGAGAGGGAGAGGCAGAGAGAGAAGCAGACTCCCCGCCGAGCAGGGAGCCCGATGCGGGGCTCGATCCCAGGACCCCGGGATCATGACCTGAGCCGAAGGCAGCCGTTTAACCAACTGAGCCACGCAGGCGCCCCTTCTCATTCTTTTTTAAAACCATACTTTGGCTCTTTGAGGAAGACGCGGTTGCAGCTACAGCGGAGGTTTGGATGCCCCGCTCCTGCTCCTGACTCACCGCTGTTCGCTCTCACTGAGGAACAAGTCAGTCAGGAAGCCGCGCTGCAGCCATGGCTTTTAAAGACACCGGGAAGACACCCGTGGAACCAGAGGTGGCGATTCACCAAATTAGAATTACTCTCACCAGCCGCAAGGTAAAATCTTTGGAAAAGGTATGTGCTGACTTGATCAGAGGCGCAAAGGAAAAGAATCTCAAAGTGAAAGGGCCAGTTCGGATGCCTACCAAGACTCTGAGAATCACTACAAGAAAAACTCTTTGTGGTGAAGGTTCTAAAACCTGGGATCGTTTTCAGATGAGGATCCACAAGTGACTCATTGATTTGCACAGTCCTTCTGAGATTGTTAAGCAGATTACTTCCATCAGTATTGAGCCAGGAGTTGAGGGTGAAATCACCATTGCAGATGCTTAAATCAACCTTTTTAATAAATTGATTATTAGTTGTTAAAAAATAAATAAATAAATAAAACCATACTTTGTTTCCGAAAACATCTTGATAGGGTTGGTAACCCTCCTTTCACCCTCCAAAAGACTTATATAAGAAAAAAATTTACCTAACATAGGAAGCAAATCTTCTGGTTCTATAAATATCCTTTTATAACTATCAAATTTTAATTATGCCCTCTGCATTTGTTTTGTTTTGCTTTGTTTTGATGGAGAAAGCAATCCTTTTCTTTTTTTTTTTTAAGATTTAATTTATTTATTTGACAGAGAGAGACACAGCTAGAGAGGGAACACAAGCAGGGGGAGTGGGAGAGGGAGAAGCAGGCTTCCCGCAGAGCAGGGAGCCCGATGTGGGGCTCGATCCCAGGACCCTGGGATCATGACCTGAGCCAAAGGCAGAAGCTTAATGACTGAGCCACCCAGGCACCCCGAAAGTAATCCTTTTTAAGGTCTCCAATAACACTATGGTCAAAACAAGTCAACTTAATTCCATGCATGTTCTCAAAATGACTGAGGGGCACTTTATCTGATGGTCAAATAAAATTTCCTTGAAAGATGTTTTGCAGTTTTGGGGGAATACGATATCACAATCACACTTCTATACTCATTATGGTAAACTTGGCTCAAAAGGGTCCATGGAACAAATTCTGGAACATTTTTAGAAAGGACAAAAACGTTACTCTCGGCTGCACAATTGCCTGGCTACTTCTCCAGGGAGCCCATCTATGGTATAGAGCCAATCTCTCACCACTTCTGCAAGGTTCTTAGTAATGAATGCAGTTTGTACAAATACAAATGTCAGCCTCTGTGACTTCAGCTAAGCACGTCAGTCATGCACTAGCACATTCCTCTTCCCTGTTAAAGTTACCACTCAGAGGTGGTATAATGTAGATATAATCTTAACTGCTGTAAATTATCACCATCACAATATTTTCGTAAGATTTTTGCAGAATGGGGATGCCTGGGTGGCTCAGTCGGTTAAGCATCTACCTTCAGGTCAGGTCATGATCCTGGGGTCCTGGGATCAAGCCCCACACTGGGGCCTTGCTCAGCAGGAAGCCTGCTTCTCCCTCTGCCTGCCGGTCCCCCTGCTTGTGAGCGGTCTCTCTTTTTCTCACAAATAAATAAAAATCTTTAATAAAAAAGATTTTTGCAGAATGGACCGGACAACTCAGCTTTGGAAAACTGGATAAAAAACAAACATTAGGAAGAGAGTTAATAAAACACATCATGGGCAGTGAGTGGAAATTTTGTTGTATATAGGAATTACCTGTTTAAAACTATAGTACATTTTTTTTATTTCTAAACTATAGTACACTTAAATAGAGGCACTTCTCTTAGCCAAAAATTAGATGTAATATGCTAAAGCTGAATCGATAGTTGTTTATAACTATTTAAGTACTAAGAGTTTGCCTAAAATCAGTCATTTAGTGTTTTATACGAATTTTGAAATTAAATGGCTAGCTGGATACACTATGTCTTGGCAATTCCACTTCTATGTAAATACCCAGAACTATATCATACGTTCACCGAAAGACATGTATGAGAATGTTTAACACTCTTATTCATAATGGCCCTAAACAAGAAACAATTCAAATGCCCATTTAGAATAGATAAGTTGTAGAATATTTATACAAATGGAATACTACACAGCAGTAACAAACTGAGTAACATGGATGAATATAACAAAAATGTTAAATGAAAGGATCCAGATGTAAAGGAATACATACAGTTTGATTCCATTTCTATAAAGTTCAGAGCTACAGAAGTCAGGACAACGATTCCTCGGGGGTGAGAGAAGTAGTGCCCAGAAGGAGATAGGAGAGGGTTATCTGGGGTTCTGGTGATGTTCTCTGTCTTGACTGGAGTATTATCTACATGAGTGTGCTTGTACTGTGAAAATTCAGGGAGCTTTGATTTGTGTGCTTTTCTGCATCAGTATTATACTTTAATAAAAAAACTAAAATGCTCCCAAAACCCCACAACAACCCTTGTCTAGGTAGGAAATTAAAAAGGGAGCAAAGAGGGAAAAAGAGGAAAGGAAGTAAGAAAAAAATGTTAGAAAAAAATTAAAGAAACAAAATCATCTGGGTAAAGAACAAAGGGGTCACAGTTCATGTTTGTCATGTGACAAGCCTAAAGGATTCAGGAGAAAGAGCCGTATTACAGCTGCCAGCACAGGGTTGAAAAGGTCATTCCAACAGGATGTAGCAGAAGGCCTGAGGCAATGTTATAAATGAAACAAACCCCAAGGGACAGTCAGTAACCCAACAGAAATGTCTTTCATAATTCACAACTTTACAAAGGTGATAGCATCCTCTTCGCCCAAATAGTGACACACTTAAGAAAGTCAATCTTTCTTGAACATGGATACAAACATATAGCATTTTTATTCCTATGCTTATGTTTTGGGGATGCCTACAGTCTGACTTGTCAGTTTCACAATGACCTGGCCAGAATAATCAGCTACCTCTCAATTATCCATGGTTAAGACAGTGGATAATGTATGGCTAACTTAAAGCCATAAAAACTCAAACCTGCCTTTTCACCAACAGCTTTAATTTTCTCCCACTTCACCAAGTCCCTTTTCCAAAGTTTTCTAGGGCTGGTTTCTGGTCACATTACACTATCAATGCCAAGAACCACTAATGTGGTTAAGAGACCAAAATTTGTATAAAGGGAAAAAAAAAAAAGACCCTGTGACAAAATACTATTTATTTCCGAAATAGGATGTTTCCCCAATCATCTTTCTACATGAGGATATTCTTTAACTTGGATTCTTCACCTGGATGAAGCAGGTAAAATGGAAGAGAAAGGTCAAAGAAGATGAAAGAAATAATTCACTTACCAAGTGCACAACGAATGTTCTTAAAATCATGATCAGACCTAATGTTCACATACTCTGCTAGGTCGATTAAGATAGCCTTCACTACTTTGTTCAACTGCATCACTAAACAAAGTTTCTTACTTTTATTTTGAGGAATTCTCCTCTAATAAGAAAAAATTGAACACCATAAGTTACCGATTTCAGAGAAATAACGTTTTAAGAATAACCTAATTAAAAATAACCAGTTATCCAAACTTTTATTCCCTCAAGTTAATGGAATGGGTGCTGCGAAGTAAAACCTTTAAAAGTCTATCTACTTCTTTTTCCACATTTCCTTAAATTCTATTACTGCTATACTAACTGAAAAGCAAAAATAACGTCTTTATGAGCCCAGGGGCTTCATGAATCCCGCTAAAGTTCTCAGTGACTTCGTATGGGCTTCTGTTTCTAAAAGCTGCCATCCATGGCAACTTAGCTTCATGCTAGCTCACACGCTGATATGGTTTAAAAGTTACGTGGGTTACTGGGCATCTACTATGGGCAAGGAACTGTGCTAGGCAGCGTAAGATATATAGGAGGGTTGAACATCAGTGAGCACCAGTTGTCTCCTCCATAAGCAACCACAGACAAATTACTTAAGTTCTCTGTGCCTCAGTTTCCTAATCTGCAAAATAGTAACAGTAATTATCTCATAGGGTTGTTTTGAGGATTAAATGAGAACATTACCTGGCACACAATATACATTCTATAAGTGTTAGCCCTTCTTATAATAAATTAATTAGTCAGTTGGGAGGCTTGAAGGTTTATAAACAGGAAATAGTATAATTCTAGTTCCAGATCTTTTCTGACATCCCCTAGTTAAAACTAATTATAATAAACTTCCTGCCCCTGTCCTATTCTGTTAAGTCCTAACTAACTTAATTTCTCCTGCCACATTTACTTTGTTCCTTCCAGTGAAATCTTTGAGTTTTAGTGGAGCTCTGAATGCCTAAAGCTAAAAAGTAGACTAATGGGCATTTCAGACATGTGGCAGGTGGACAAAGGATATATCCCAGGACAGGAAGTTTTTCTTTGGCTCCTCCAATCAAATACTGGAGGAGTTTGATGCTTTACAGACCCAACCAAGCTTATCAATACTGTTTCTAGAAGCTAACATCAACTTCTTGCGTTCTATTCCCTGGATCAGAAGACTAACAGAACACAAACATGTCCCTGAATCTTAATAATTAACTAGAAAGAAAAAGTGGGTGTTTTTAATAGAGGCAAAGATTCATTACATTTTCAGGCTCTGCACCTGATTTTATCCTAACCCCATGTACCATAGCAGCTCTTAATGTGAGGACTCAATTCTTAAACTTTAGGGAGGAAACAAGAAATAGACATGGGAACAGGGGGTACAATGAAGACTGGCTCCAGGAAAAAAAAAAAAAATCAAATATCTTCTAAGTCCTGGAAGCAAGGATAAATAAAAGGATCCTGGATGCCTGGCCTTGTGTAAGAAGAACACTAAAAATCTATATTCGAAAGACCTGAGCTTCTAGGCCTTAAGGGCAGCACAGAGAAAAAAATACCGAGCTTCAGGATTGAGCGCCCTCTGCTGGTCAACAAGAAGAACTTTTGAAGCAACAGAGTTGCTTTTATCACTGTTCTATTCCTTTTGAGTTACTTCAGAATACTGACAACCCTACATATTATCTTCTGCCCTAGAATTTTGTTACTTCTACATATCCATGTTTCAACAGTCTTTTATAGAAATAATATGTTTAAACAGACTGATGTGACATGTAATCATGGGCTTTGAGTTCTATTTCTAGTTGTGTCATTAGGAGAGATATATAAAGATAGTCTGGTTCTTCTGTGCTAATGACAATCGCCCTCCTTTATCTCCAAAAGAATGCTTTCTTAAAATCCAGACCTCACTGTTTAATTTCCTAATGAAGTCTCCAACTTAATGTATCCAAAATTCCTCATGTTTCAAACCATTATTCCTCTTTTCTCCTCTTCTTTCTTATTTAAAGGAACAGTAATACCATTCACCTCCAATGCCCAAGCCCGAAAATTGGGTGTCATCCTCAACCCTTTCTTCCTCTATATTCCATCTGTCACTTATCAGTTCTACCTCTTACCGATTTCCAAATCATCTGCTTCTTTCTATATTTTTTCACTGTCATTATCTTTTGCCTAGGTTACCTCAACAACCTTCTTAAGCAACTTCCTTAGTTCCTGGTATTAATATTGCTCACACTGGAGTGGGAATGATCTTTCTAAAATAATAATCAGATAACACTGTTATCCTGCTCAAAATGCTCCAATAGCTAAAAATCTATAGGACCCAGTCCAAGCATCCAAGCATGACATATGCAGTCACATGAGCATACCAAAGCCTCTCTCCAGTCTCATCTCTCATTTCTCTCTTCCTGTCCCAAACTACCAAGCATGCCAGAGTACTTTTTCCCTCTTTGCTCCAAGACAGGTAGTTCTCTCCTCCTGAACTCAATCTCTCTGTCCCATCCTTGTATCACATCACCTTACTAAAAGTTCTTTAAAACTCAGTACCTGTTTCCCCAGTGCTACAGATCCAAACTTACCCCAGGTCTGGACCAGGTGCAAGTCCTGTGTACTTCAGTAGTACTCTGAATTTCATTCTACTGTCACATGCATTCAGCACAATGTAGCTACCTCTTTAATTTTCTCACTAGCTAGAAGGGAAGGATTTTGGAGCTGTGAATATTTTATACAGCGTTTTAGCACTTAGCTGGTATCCATTCAACGTTGTAGTATGATTATGTGTCTAGTATCACCCAATAACATCGCTTATGTGAATTAACAATGAAAATGAGCCATATTATGGCTTTATAATAAAGATCCTGCTGTCATTCTTAGCTTTAAGCCAAATAAATCTGGGAGAAAATGTGAAGTCCTTTGATGGCTTGTTCCAGCCTTCTAACAACTATCTCACCCACTCATCCCCACCAAGCTGCTACCAGATGAACTTGCTCAAAAGGCTGTTTTTTGGTCACTCTTTCCAAAAAGAAAATGCTTCCACCAAATAATACAATACACAAGAACAGTAGATTACCAAATAAACAGTCAAACTCTGAAATGTAGTAACTTTCCTTTTAACACTACAGTTATTTTCTTTAACTTTTAATTAAGACACTTACAAAGTCCTCTGAAAACTTAAGCCATGTCCAAAGATAAATTTTACCTATTGCTTTACGAAAACTTCAAAGGACTGCCAGTTCACTTTTTTTTTCTTTCAGCTTTGATTTTATCCTTGGAAGACCTTAATGTTAAGAAAAGCTACTATAATATCAGTAAAGGTTATTGTGCCTCACAACTAAAGGTAAATTTACCAATATATTTCAGTACTAATAGTAGCTTTATTTAAAACTCTGGTAATTCTAGAGTTGGTAAGTTGCACAGGACTGATGGAAAATGATATAACAAAGAAATATGAATTTATAGGAAAAATAAAAAAGCACAAGTGGTAGTAAATAAAAACTATTTTTATTTTCATAAATTCTTAAAAGATTATGACCGAGTAACGACAATGTACTAGAGTTAAAAACACGTAGAAGTAAAAAGGTGATAACAATAGCACAAAGGATGAGAGGGACTTGTGTAATGGAATTATACAGTTAAAAGGTTTTCACATCTTATGTGACATGGTATTAATTCAAGGTTGAGTGTGGTCAGTTAAGAATACCTACTATGCCTGTTAACAGATACATACAGCAACCATTAAAAAAATAAAAGAGGAATATAGTTAAAAGTTAACAGAGGATATAGAACATCACATTAAATACTACATAATTAACTCAAAAGATGACTGGAAAGGAGAAACAAAATAACAGAGGGGACAAACAGAAAACAAATGGCCAGATGACAGATCCAAATTCAATCACAGTGAAATTATATTAAATGTAAATGGACTAAACGCTCCAAATACATTTTCAGACTGGACACAAATCGCAAACTCAATTAATTATATGCTATTCATAAGAGACGAGCTTTAAATAAAGACACAGATAGGCTGGAAGTAAAAGGACAGAACAAGATAAACCATCCAAATACTAAGGATAATAGTATTTGGTGTGGCTATAACAATATTAAACAAAGTAAGACTTTAAGACAAGGAATATTACTAGAAATGAGAATAACTTCACAATGACAAAAGGGGGAAATTCATCTGAAAGACATAATGTGTTTATGCCTAATAATAGACCATCAAATAAAAGAAGCAAAGATTGATAAACAGAAACAGACAAATGTATAACATAGTTAAAAAAAGAAAACAACTTACAAACCCCTCTCAGTAACCCATGGAACAAGCAGCCAAAGAAAAATTGGTAAGGATATAGAAGACTTATAGACACTTCACTCAATACTAAAGAACACACATCCTTCTCAAGTGCACAGAGAATATTCCCTAAGATATACCATATGCTAAGACAGGTCTCAATAAATTTAAAAGGACTGAAGTCACAGAATATGTTCTCTAACCATAATGAAAACACCAGGGCGCCTGGGTGGCTCAGTTGGCTAAGCGACTGCCTTCAGCTCAGGTCATGATCCTGGAGTCCCGGGATCGAGTCCCGCATTGGGCTCCCTGCTCAGTGAGGAGCCTGCTTCTCCCTCTGACCCTCTCCCCTCTCATGTACTCTCTCTCATTCTCGCTCTCTCAAATAAATAAAACAAAAACAAAAACAAAAAACACCAAATATTTGAAATTAAACAACACACTTCTAAACAGTCTGTATTTCAAAGAAGATAGCAAAAAAGCAAATTAGGAAATATTTTTGAACTTAACGATAATAAGAACACAACATATCCAACATATCAGAGCTTTTCTGCTTTGGCCTCACTCCCACAAACTAACAGAAATTTATAACATTAAATGTTTGTATTAGAATAAAAAAGTATACCCAACCTTCACCTCAACTGAAAAGCTGGAAAAAGAAAATATTAAACTCAATGGAAGTAGAAGAAAGGAAATAAATAGGAGTGGAAATCAATGACATAGGAAATAAACATTTTTTAAAAAAGAAATAAAGCCAAGTTAGTTTTTGGAAAAGATTAATAAAATGTATGAACCCTTATCTAGACTGATCAGGAAGAAAGAAAACACACAAATGATCAGTATCAGGAATGAAAGAAAAGATAACATGACCACAGACATTAAAAGATAACAGTGAGATACAAAGAATAATTTTATGTGAATGTCTTCAACTACTAGATGAATGCAGAAATTCTTTAAGAAACACAAGTTTCAAATACACACACAAAAAGAGAAAATCTAGTATTGAGTTTTCCTCACATTGAGAACTCCTGGCTTGGGTGGCTTCATTGGTAAATTCTATCAAACATTTAAGGAGGAAATAAGACCTATCTTAGAAACTTAAACATTTAAAAACACTTTTAAAAAAGGAGGAAGAAAGAACACTGGCATAACTCAAACCAAAACTAACAAGGACAATACAACAAACTAAAATTATAGACCAATATCATTCATGAACACAGATGCAAAAATACTAAAACAAAATGAATGAAAAGCAAACAGAATCCAGCAGCATGTATAATCAATTTTATATTGTGACCAACTGGGATTTATCCCAGGATTAAAAAGCTGGCTAAAATTTAAAAACAAATACAAATTACCAAATTAAGAGAATAAAGGAGAAAACTCTTATGATAATCAGATAAATTCAGACAAGCTTTGGCCAAATTCCACACCCACCATCTCAGTCAACGAGGAAGAGAAGAATTTCCTCTATGAAAAACCTACAGCCAAAATCATATTTAAAGGTTAAATACTGAGTGCTTTTTCACTAAGATCAGAAACAGGCAAGGATGTCCACTCTCACCACTTCTATTCAACACAGTACTGGGGATGTTAGCTAGTGTTCTAAGGCAAGAAAAAACAAATGAAAAGCACAAAGACCAGAAAGAAAGAAGTACTCTATTTTGATTTGTAAACATGATTGTTTAGCAAATCTTTAGGAATTTGCACCAAAAACCACCAGAACAATTAAGTAAATTTAGCACATTGGAGGATACAAGATTTGCTATATTAGCAACAAACTGGAAAGTATATAATTTTAAAAATACCATTTCAATAGCATCAAGAAAA
Source organism: Neomonachus schauinslandi (assembly GCF_002201575.2). Classification (NCBI taxonomy): domain Eukaryota; kingdom Metazoa; phylum Chordata; class Mammalia; order Carnivora; family Phocidae; genus Neomonachus; species Neomonachus schauinslandi. Next base: position 44,901,869 of record NC_058416.1, read on the forward strand.
TAGTATCTATGTATAAACGTAATTAAAGACATGGAAGACTTCTAAATAGAAAGCTAAAACACTGCACAGAAAAATTAAAGATGACGGAAAGAAATGTAAGGATATACAAAACTCATATTGCTTCAATACTGTTAAGATGTCAGTTCTTGGGGCAACTGGGTGGCTCAGTTGGTTAAGCGACTGCCTTCGGCTCAGGTCACGATCCTGGAGTCCCAGGATCAAGTCCCACATCAGGCTCCCTGCTCAGCAGGGAGTCTGCTTCTCCCTCTGACCTTCCCCCCTCTCATGTGCTCTCTCTTTCATGCTCTCTCTCTCAAATAAATAAATAAAATCTTTAAAAAAAAAAAAAAAGATGTCAGTTCTTTGCAAACTGATCTATGCATTCATGCTATTTTGGAAGAATGACAAGATGATTCTGAAATTCATATGAAAACGCAAAGGACCTAGAATTATCAAAAACACTCTTGAAAAAGGACAAAGTTGGAGGATTTCAACTATCGGATTTCAAAATTATTACAGTAAGCAAGAGACTATGGTATTGGCATAAGTACAGAAAAACAGATCAACGAATAAAGTATGAATATGTACTTCTACATACACAGTTAATTGATTTTAAATAAGTCATGATAAATGGAGTAAGTCTTTTCAATAAATGGGATGGAGTAATGAGATATCTGTATATAAAAAAAATTAGCCTCAACCCCTAATTTCAAATCAGACATAAAAATTAAATTAGGAAGATCAAACACTTAAAAATATAAGATCAAACACTTAAAATGTAAAATATAAGGCTTCTAAGAAAAAAAATCTTCAAAATTATGGGTACACAAAATTTTTTTAGAATATAGAAAGCAGTAACTATAAAAGAAAAAAATGATAAATTACACTTCAAAGTTAAAACCTTCTGTTCTACCAAAAGACACCATCATGAAAATAAAAGTACACTGCTAAAGGGAGTGTGAAATGGCACAACCACTTGAAAAACAGTTTAAAGTTCCTTATAAAATTAAACATACATCTATCTTATGATTCAACAGTTGCACTCCTAAGTATTTATCTAAGAGAAATGAAAACATATGTCCACAAAATGACTTTTACAGGGATGTTGATAGCAGCTTTATTTGTACTTGCCAAAAATTAGAAAGAGCCCAAGTGTCCAATGAATAAACGAATTATGGAGCATTTATAAAATGGAATACTACTCAGCACTAAAAAGGAATGTACTCCTAACATTGGTGCAATGTGAATAAATCTCAAAAACATATATGCAGAGTGAAATTTTAAAAACAAAAAAGTACAATGCCATTTGATTCCCAATTACACAAAATTCTAAAACAGGCAAGACTAAGCTATGGTGACAGAAATTAGATCAGTAACTCTGGAGTAAAAGGTTGCATGGCAGTGGTAATGACTGAAAAAGCATGACAGATTTCTGGGGTCACAGAAATGTTTTGTATCTTGATTTGGGATGGTGGTTATAATTAAAACCAGCACATCTTATTGTTACAACTTGATCTTAAAACCAAGTGCAAAGTTTCTTTGAAGTTTTAAAAGTCATTCCCTCCTGGAGACCTCCTAGAGGAACATGGTTACTTTTCTCTACTGTCTGGTGTACTTCAGTATAAAAGTTTGTTTGAGTGGCACTGTGATGTCAGAATTCTACACTCACAAATATTATGACAGGTACAGAGAATGTAGACAAAGAAATATTTATTCCAACATTATGTGGAAAGTTGTTTTTAAATAAAAAAGTTACCTAGAAGATATTGTAAGACTCTAGAATATATTCAACTCAAGAGATTACAAGTATTATTGAAGTGCTTGAAAAATTTAAGTGTCAGCATTTCTCAAGGGGATGTTATTAGAATTCTGAGTAAGCTTGATTGGGTGGATCTGCCTCTCATATTGCATAATGTTTAGTATCACTGGCACCGTGCCACCAAATGCTAGTAGCACAGTCCCAACTCTTGAGTCACTCTGTCAGAACAATACTCCACAAATTTCCAAGCACTCCACAGGAGTAGGTACTGCCCCCCATTGAGAATCACTAGTCTACAAGCTAATGGCCTAAAGCATGTGTAAACAGCATGAAAAATAATCCAGTTAATAGACTTAATCTACCATACCATTTTAATTCAAAAGCTGATAATTTAACTAATGACTACCTTTACTTAATCTTCAAAAGAAAAAAGTCCATGCTTTTATGTGCTATATATAAGTCCAACTTGGGAGGATGAAGAACAACTGATTTTGTTGAAATTTCTAATTAGGGAAACCAAATACAACCACTGACAACACTGTCAATAGCAACAAACTGTAAGACAAGAAATAACATCAGAAACCAAACCACTAAATGGAGTGATAAATCCAGAAGATGATTTATCATGGTCAGAACCCTACAAATGGCCCATGAAATGCAACAACAGGCTTAGAAAAAAAAAAAAAAAATCAGGATACTTCCATGGTGTTCTTTGTGGCAGAAAATTAGCAAACATTCTAAGTCAGGCAGATATTACTAATTTGCTTTATGGTTTCAATATTCAAACTTGCCTTTCATGTTGCAATCAAAACACAACATAATCATTTAATGACAAGAAAGGTTTGTTAGGCTACTAGCATTTTACTGACATATGCAAATTCAAGAATGGACACTGAGAACAAGACTAAAGAATGGAAAGGGATATAAGGCCACCTACATGCCCGGTACTAAGAAGAAAAAGATGAATTAAATGGCACATGGTCCTATAACAAGAGACTGAATTAGTGATTAAAAAACTTCTCTCTGGGGACCTTGGGCGGCTCCGTCGGTTGGTTAAGTGTCTAACTCTTGATTTCAGCTCAGGTCATGATCTCAGGGTTGTGAGATCAAGACCCTTGATGGGCTCTGTACTGGACGTGGAGCCTGCTTAAGATTCTCTCTCTCCTCTCTCTGCCCCTCCTCTCCCCCCCCCATGGAAGTACTACTCAAATTGATCTATAAATTCAATGTAATCTGTATCAAAATTCTAGCTACCTTTTTTTGCAGACATTGACAAAACGATCCTAAAATACACATGTAAATATAAGGGACCCAGAATAGCCAAAACATCTTGAAAACAAAGAATCAAGTTGGAAAAATCACTTTCTGATTTCAGAACTTACCGCAAAGCTATGGTAATGAAGACACTATGTTATTTGTATAAGGATAGAAAAGACACATAGATCAACAGAATAGACAGTCCAGAAATAAACCCATACATCTACGATTAATTTCTTTTCAACAAGGGTGTTAAGACTGTTCAATGGGAAAGGATAGTCTTTTCAAAAAATTGTGCCAGGACAACTGGGTATCTACATGCAAAAGAATGAATTTGAACCCATCTCACCCATATACAAAAATGAACTCAGAAAGGATCAAGGATGTAAATAAATACAAGAGCTAAAACTCTAACACTCTTAGATACAAATCCTGTAACACTGGGTTAGGCGATGCTTTCTTGGATATGACACCTAAAGCAAAGAAAAAGATAGATCGACTGGACTTCATTTCTAGAAAGTAAACATACAAATGACCAATAGGGACACGAAAAGATGTCCAACATTATTAGTCATTAGAGAAATACAAAATAAAACCATAATGAGATACCACTTCACACCCACCAAAACCAAAAACAGACAATAACACTGTTGACCATTATGTGGAGAAACTGGAACCCTCTTGTGATGCAAGTAAAATGGTACAGCTGCTACACAAGGTGGTTTGACTGTTCCTCAAAACGTCAAACACAAAGTTACCATATGACTCAGCAATTCCACTCCTAGGAATGAATATACCCAAAAGAAATAAAACTTGAATATGAATGTTCATAACAGCATTATTTGTAATAGCCAAGTATATAAACAATCAATCAGCTGATGAGTGGATAAACAAGATGTGGCATATCCATACAATTTATGGATAATGGAATATTATTCAGTCATAACTAGGAATGAACTACTGATACATGCTACAACATGGATGGACCTTGAAAACATCATGTGAAGTCAAAGAAGTTAGATGCAAAAGGCCACATATTATATAATTCCATTTATATGAATGCCCAGAATAGGCAAATCCATAAAGACAGAAAGCAGATCAGTGGTTGCTAGGGGCTGGGAGGGAGTGCCTGCTGATGGCTGTGGAGATTCTTTTTGGAGTGACGAAAATGTTCTGGGATTAAATAATGGAGATAGTTGCACAGCCATGGGAATATACTAAAAACTACTGAACTGTATACTTTAAAAATGCTGAATTTTATGGTATGTTAATTATATCTGAAAGATCAGCACAGTCTGGTAAGTCAAACAAACAAGTTCAAATAAACATTTTGAAAGCAACTTATACTTACTGTTTTCAATACTCTATGGAATTCTTGGGGAAAATGCATAAACAGGAATTCAACAATATATTCTAAATGTTATCAGAACGTACTGTTGCAATATCTAAGGCAGATATATTGCTTTCCAAGTAAACCTGGGTTTTCACTGGTAACATTTATTGACAATCTGAACATCTACTTTGGGAAAATTTCACAGAGAAATTAACTGTCATTTAAACTATGGAAAGCTATGCTTAGCAAAGGAATTACCAACCACTTTTCCCATAAACATTAGTTTGTTGTTAATTAGCACTCATCTATCACTTTGGAAAACCCTCTAAGGCCTGATATTTATTATAGGCAGCCCTACATCACACAGGCAATTCTTGCTTTTCATAGTCACTAAAGTTGGAACCAAATAACTGCATACAAGGCTGAAACAAAGAGCTACCAGTACATTAGGGAATAAGCATAACGGTATAACTAGTGGTCATGCGAGAATACCACAATTTAAGAAATCTGAGGACAGTAATACTAGTCTAAATGACAGAAGCAGTATGCATATAGACACACTTTCAAAAACTGCTTCTTGGGAGCCTGACAACTTACAGGAATCATCTTAAGGTTTGATAAGTTAAAAAAATAATCTCTCTTAGCATAAGCCCATTATTATGCTAACTATAATTAAAGTGCTTAGAAGGGAAAAAAAAACCACTCATAAAGCCTCAAATATTACATATAAAACACCATGAACACACTATTTTTGCCCTGGGAGGAATTGTGACCAAAATACTTAATGGAGCAGAGGAATGTAACAATAAAAATACTTGAGGAAAAGACATGAGAATCTTAAAGCTTCCCCAACAACTCTTCTCAGAGTTATAATACTAATTTCCAGTTTATATTATACTAATTTCCAGTTTAACCACAAGTATCCATGGCCAACTGCTAAAAGGTCCACCATGCTAACACGGTTCATCATTGGTGTCCTGTCATGCTCAGTTATAAGGCAGAACAGGCCAGACCAGTGTATATCCAGCACAGCTGCCATAAAGAAAACTTTTTAGACTATAAATTCCAAGCAAGATGAGACCTAGTTCTATTCTTCTCACCACTGTACCTAGCACAGTTGGGTGACTGAATAAATGAATAAGTGAATACAAATGCCATTTCTTCCAAATAGAGAATAGAAAGGAGATTAATCAAAAGCTAAGAGATAACAAATGGCATTATGCTTTGAAAATAACAGGGGCGCCTAGGTGGCTCAGTTGGTTAACTGGCTGCATTCGACTCAGGTTGTGATCCCAGAGTGCTGGGATCAAGCCCCATGTTAGGTTCCCTGCTCAGTGGGGAGTCGGCTTCACCCTCTCCCTCTGCCCATCCCTGCTCCTTCTCTCTCCTGCTCAGTCTCTCTCTCAAATAAATAAAATCTTAAAAAAAAAAAAAAAGGTTTTAAAATAACAATATCCGGTATCGATTGAGATGCTAATAAATACACACTTTCATATACTGCTGGTAGAAATATAAACTAGTTCAATTTTGGTGGACAGCAATTAGCAATAAATATTTAAAAGGAACTTTTAATAATAAATATCTCATTTGACCTTGCAACTCTACTTCGGGAAAAAACAAAACAAAATAAAACAAAACCCATGGAGGTTCAGTTGGTTAAGCATCTGCCTTAGGCTCAGGTCATCATCCCAGGGTCCTGGGATTGAGTCCTGCACCAGGCTGCTTCTCCCTCTCCCTCTTCCTGCCACTCCCCTCGCTTGTGCTCGCTCGCTCTCTCTGTCATAAATAAAATTTTAAAAACAAAACAAAACCCATGGTGAAAGATTTAATTATAAACAGGCTCATACAACATTACATTAGAAACTAAAATATGTCCAATGAGAGATGGATAAATCATAGTATGCCAATGAAATGTGTAGAAAAACATTTAAATGACATGGATAAGAGATACATATGATACCATTAAGTAAAAAAGTAGGTTGCCAATATTCCCATTCTGTGAATTTTGTAAAAATGTGATAGGATGTGGATAACTTTATTTCCTTCTCTATATTTTCTACAATAAACATACATCTTGATGAAAATAACAGTTTCAAATATAAAAATTGGTGATTTCTTTAAAAGTTCCTCTGTAAAGTGAACTTTTATCACCAATCTGAGAAATCAAAAGGTGTAAGTGATGGGGACAAGAAAGGGACCCAGGAGGAGTTCAAAGAAAAGGATCCACTGGAAATAAAACAGAGAAAGCAGACAGAATAGATTCCAGACACTAAGTGAAAGAGGTAGGCTTTGGAGCTCCTGGTGAGGTCAACAGAGCAGAAAAAGGTTTGTGGAAGGGGGGGACAGTCCTCATTTCAGGTCAAATGAGGTATATATTCCCTCTAAAATCCAAAGGTGCCCCTTTCTTTGTGTGGGAGAAGTCAGCTAGATACAGCAGGTTTGTTGTTGTTGTTTTACCTTGGAAAAGGCACCTCAACATAATCCAAACCACTGGACTCCTAGAAGGTTCACCAAGATAAAAGGCACCTGAATTTTTGTGGGAATTATCCTCACCCTCTGGCATGCACGTACCTTACCAAAATGTCAATAGGAATTGTTACATCCAGCTCACCAGATCAAACCAGCATGGTATCAATATAATGGATCAGCATAATGTCCTGTGGGAGAGGATTTCCAGGTCCTTGCAGACTACCTTACAACAGAAAGCTTGATATAGCCCTGAGTTAAGTTAGTGGAGGTATATTGCTGACCCCACCAGTTGAAAGCAAACTAATTTTGATGGTTTTTACTAATAAGTACATAGGGAAAAAAGCATATGCCAGATCAAGATCTGCATACTAAATGCTAGCAGTTGCACTGATTTGTTCCAGCAACGAAACCCCACCTGGAACAAATGCAACTGAAGCCACCACCTGATTAAGTTTATGATAATGCACCATCATTCTCCAAGATCCATCTGTCTTCTTCAATGCCAAATAGTTGAGTTGAATAGGGATGTGATAGGAATGAACACTTCTGCATCTTTCAAATTCTTAAGGGTAGTTCTGTAATCCCTCTAGGTAAGAGCTGACTACTTTGGTAGGCAGATAAAACTCTAGTGGCTTCCACCTGACTTTCCCTCACTTCCACAGGTCCACAAACCAATGTGGGATCTCAGTTAGTTGTTGAATATGTTCACTCTAATTATGCATTCCAGGAATATGGAAATAACCACATTGGCCCCACTGTTATTTGGCTCTAAGCCAAAACTCCACTGACTGATGGAAAACAGTGGCATTTGGGTGTTCTAGAACTCATTACATTCTGAGTCAATATTCAGCAATCCCCAAAAAGTCTAAATATTTCTCATTACCCAAAGTCCATTACTCTAGTAAATGGCCACAGGTTTTTTGTGGGGAAGCCTAGAGGGAGATCAACAGCATAAATTCTGGCTGTATGGCAGGACCTGGCTTTCCCTTCATTTAAAGGTTGTTAGATCTGTGAACTGGCTTAAGTCCAGGGACAGGTTGAGGGGCCATAATCTCTTTATAGAGGTCATCCAAGTCACACTTCTGTTCCCCACGTCTAGAGCTCTTCTGTTTCTAGAAATCAATAAATAATTCACAAGGTTTTCCAAATATTTCAGTTGGATACTATGATCAACTACCCCATGCCAAAGATCTCTGCAACTCAGACTTCTCTGATTTCTGATTTGGCTTCACTGACCATTACAGTAACCACACCCTCACCCTTTGTTTTTTTGCAATTAAGTGCCAGTATTTATCTCTGTCACCTGGGATTCCACTACTCTTGATGAATTAAAGGATCCTAATTTGATGGCAATAGTTATCCTTTCATTAATGGCTTAACAAAAACAGCCAACAGAGCTCTTCAAGGATGTTGTAGCTCTCCTCATGAATGTATTTCTCAGAGCCCTGAGAAAAGGAGTGTTCTCTAGGCCCACCCAGCGGACATGTGTGGTCAAGTTTTTGTTTTTGTTTTTTAACAAAAAATCCACTCAGGGCACCTGGGTGGCTCAGTAGGTTAAGCTTTTGCCTTCAGCTCAGGTCATAATCCCAAGGTCCTGGGACTGAGCCCCACATTGGGCTCCCCGTTTAGCAGGGAGTCTGCTTCTCCCTCTCCCTTTGCTCCTTCTCACTGCTTGTACTTTCTCTCAAATGAATGAAATCTTTAAAAAAAAAAAAAAATCCACTCTAGCATTCTAATCTCCTTTGGATAACTTCCTCTACAGTATATAAACTAGGATCTATCTTGACTTTACTTAGTTTAGGCCACCTTTCAGTGTAGTTTTCAATCAACCAACCAAGCAAACTGTTAGAGCCACTCATAGCTCTCTGACTTAATACCTTCAATCTGGAATCTTTGCTTAGTGAGCCTAATAAATAAATTCAGCCTGATCCAATTTTATATTCCTTCTGCTCTATTCCATTCCCACACCATTCTCTAGGTAATTGCAGGTGAAATCATTCACACTTCCTCATGGGTAACACCTAGTAGGTAGGTACCTCACATTCTGGGGGCTGTTGGAATTTAAGTGAGGCTACAGAGGTATAAAAGCAATTAGAAGTGGTGAGAGTAGGTCCTGAAGAAGATCAGCAGTCTCTTAACAGGCAACAACCTCAAGGGAAGCCATTATAGATTCCTCAGGAGACTAACCTCCCTCAGACAGGGATAGGACTGGTAAAGGTGGGTGGGCAGAATTAAGGAGTCCAAGTACCCAGCTTCACTGGAATCTGCCCATATTCCCCACCCCATTTTTCAGTTTTTCATTCTTTCCCAATGTAGCCTTAACACAAGAGACCACAAAACTGGAAATTCAATTTGTATCGTAACTCAGCCACCTGCAGGATTAGACTTTGGGTTTAGTTTTCAGAAATCTCTGCCTTTGGCTACAAGAGATAAGGGTTTCCTTTTAGAGCAATCACAGAGGCTTTCACTCCCTTATGTGGATTTTGAGCTCAGAATCTAAAGCCTTTTCCTTCTTTAAGTTCCCCAGTGTACTCTGAAGGGACCATTATTCTTATTTTCATGTTAAAATGTTCTGTGGCAGTAAATACTTGGTCTCCCAAAGCCTTATCTTCTATGGGCACTTGCTTACTAGTGTCTACAGCAGATAAAGTAACTGTTTTGCTACAGGGTGCCATGGATCACTGGTGTCTCCTTTGCCACTTGAAACAGGGCCATTAATGCTTTTAAACCTAATTAGACCTGAGAACCCATTCTGGAAAACCTAGAACTAATTTAGGAACCCATCATTACATTACTGTTCCTCTACAACTACTTAGGATACAGATGTCTGTATCAGTTAGCATTTGAACAGGGAACACTAGGAATGATTCTGAATATGGCATTTATAACAGAGACTTGGCCCTAAGTAATTATGAACCCGGCCAGTTTATGTCCAGCTGTTGACTCTGGTGCTGGGCCTAGCCTAGGATTTGGAGAAGCCAACAGGGAGAATATGGGGGAAGCTGAGGGGCCCTTAGGCTCTCCCATGCCAAGAACGTTTGTGAGCTGCAGTAGCTCCCCGTGTCCCCACAAGGGCCTTCTGAGAATAAGAATATGGCTGCAGTTTCACTTCCACCTTGCAAAATCAAAACACCTCCTTGCTCACGGTAACTGGGAGCTATGCAAAAAAAGGAATTCTGGGAAATGTAGCTCTAGCTTAGCCAATGTGACAGAATACAAATCCACCATACCATCTTTGTCTTTTTTTTTTTTTTTTTAAATACTTGTTTGGATCTGTCTCAAGTTTTAACTTCTAACCCTTCTATTATTATTTCTGCTCTCATACTTTCAATTTCCAAGGGGTCTTTCATTTTTTCTAGTCATTGTTAAAAACAGCTTTCCCTTCTTGTTTCATGGTTGTAATACATTCTGGTGCTTTTTAAATTTTTTTCCAGTTTCCCACTGCTTCGTGCCTTTTCTTCCATATTCTCCTTTTAATCTTTTATGTAAGAGGTTTCCCTTACACATCTGGTTATCCTTGCCGACATGTTCATATTTAAAAGGCACTTAACTATTAATATTTAAGGCCTCTTCTCTTGGTTACTTTTTTCAGAAAGAATGCCTCTAGTCTGTAATCAATTTCTGCTCAATACTACTAAATACTCTTACTGCTGTTTTCTCCTCTTCTTCTATAGTCTTGTGTATTTATGATGTTTTCATTCCTTTATTAACATTTAAGGGGAATTTCGGAAGAAGGAAAGATAAAACCATAATGTGCAATTCAACATATTTCACAGGAAGTCCCCGAACACAGCTTATAAAGAGTCAACCTTTAAATCTCTGGAAAATTTAAAAGATTTGACTACAACTTAGATTTATGTTTAAGTTATTTAAGAAAAAAAAAAGTTATCTGTTAATCAATGTTATCTGCAAATAACATTAAAAAAAAGATCTCAAAATATAAGGAGCTGCTTCTTTATCTAAAGTAATAACATACTCTAAATTCCAGTGAATCTATGTGATATTTATAGAAAATGTTAGATGACAATAAAGTATGTTTAAATCTCTACTAAGTCAGCTACAATAAGTAACAATGTACACTTCAGGAAGTTATGGTTCCCCTATAGCCTGGCAAAAAGGAAAGGAGGTAAAGAATGGCACTACCTGTGCCCCTCAAGAACATAATGACTAAAACTGTTCCCTTTCACGTCAATAACCTTAATTTTGATTTCAATCAAATTTTCTAATTTATTGCTAAGCAAAGTTTCATGAAAGTCCTTTCTTCTCTTACCTCAAGAGTTAAAATCTTACAGGGTAGGGCTCCAGCCTGCTTCTAGACAGAGCATATACTATCCACTTGATAATTTTTTTGTTCTGGTTAGCAAATGAACACTATTTTAAGCAACATATACCACACACATCAATACTATAAGCACCATGTAGCTGATTTGGTACTGTAACCACTTAATTTTAAAAGAATATCAGCATGGGGTAACTGGGTGATGGACATTAAGGAGGGCACGTGATGTAATGAGCACTGAGTGTCACAGAAGAATGATGAATCACTGACCTCTACCTCTGAAACTAATAATACACTGTATGTTACCTGAATTTAAATAAAAATTTAAAAAAAAGAAATATTAGCATTTCAAGCCAAATGAATAATTATTCTCAAGAGACTTCATTTTTGTTTGTAAAAAAGCCCTGAAAGTAAAACTGCATGCTCACATTCCAAAATTTGTACTTTCATAGTTCCAAAATTGCTTTTTATGTATAATGGTGTGTGATTTTTTTTTAGATATGTTATGAAGTTAAAATAAAACCTATCTTTATATTCAACAAAAATTAAGAAATATCGTTATGAATGTTAGATCATTAATAAGCTACATGAACTATCTGAAAATACTGTTAATAGGAAAAAAAGATCCTTTCCAATCCAAGGATCTAAAAGTAACACAGGAAATAAAGTTATTAATGTTTTGATATTCCCAAGAACCACAAACACATCACTTAAACAATATAAACAATATAAACATGCAAACACTCTAAATCTTAAAGTAGGTCCTAATTTACTGTATACGTATCTGTACAGCCTGTTATTAATTTAAAAGCTAATTTCATATATATGCACATATACAGGAAATATATGCATATATATATACATATACTATACATCTATAAATAAATATATATAAAACATTAAACCACAGCAGTAAATTAAGGACAAATTCAACTACTCCCAAGTACTAAATTTTAACTATTTGCTTTTCTTTTTAAATGTCAACAGGTTTATGGTACAAATATTTGAACCAAAATGGTAACCGGTACTTGTTGCTTTTTGCTAGGGTAATACAAGGAGACAGCAGCTGATGCTATTCAACTTTTTCAAGACTTCTGAGAATATCAAATATAAATCTATCAGAGGCCAGTTTAATATATAAGTTGCACAAATAGATCTTTTTAAGGGTAAGAGGCATTTTTCCTTTATTTTACGTAACAGAAAAAATACTAAAGGACAAAAGTCTAAAACTAATTTCTCCAAATTTATTATTATTGTTGATTTATTATCAACAAAAATGGTAACCTGTAAGTGCAAAAGTACTAAGCTTAATTTTCTGAATTTTTAGTAGACAAAAAAACTGCATTTGAACTAAGGAGTTATTCTTCAAAGAACCAGACTTTACTTCACTACCCTCTGGGATTATATGATTATTCTAACAAATTTAAATCCAACAGGTAAGATTTCAGGTTCCCATCTATAAAGAAAGAAGCAGACAAAAAGTAAAGCCTCAGTTTCCAAGGAATAGAATATTAAAAATATAAATGTTTCATACACCATTTTTGTGTTATTTGTGAGGGAGTACAACAAATGAATAAAGGGTTTTAAACAATCCTGATTAGGGTACCTGGGTGGCTCAGTTGTTAAGTGTCTGCCTTCAGCTCACGTCATGAACCCAAGGTCCTGGGATTGAGCCCTGCATCTGACTCTCTGCTCAGCAGGGAGTCTGCTTCTCCCTCTCCCTCCGGCCCTCTCCCCCGCCTTGGGCGCTCTCTAGAGCTCTCTCTCTCTCTCTCTCTCTCTCGCCTGCGCTCTCTTTCAAATAAAAAAAATCTTCAAAAAAATAAAATAAAATAAACAATCCTGATTAATGCATTTAAGTTATTGGAAGGGCAAATATATCAGCAATAAACTTAAATATCAAAAGAACATATAACAGGGCTTTCTCCAGTTTCGCATTTTTAAAAGAAAATTGCCTTTAAAGTTAAAACACTACAAATAAAAATCAACAAAAAAGAAAGCAGTCTTTAGCTAATTTCAAAATAAGGATCATAATAAAACATCACCAGCTCATTAAAATGGATATTTTCAATTTAGGTTAGCATTACTTGAAGTACTGGCTGTTATATAATACAGTAAAATCTGACAACTACCTAAGTCTGAAGTCCAAGAAATACAGGGGAAAATATACATACTCAAATTCTCAAAACTAAAGAAGCACCAAGCAAGCAGACTATTCAATATATTTATATCTAAGTGAGGATGCATCTGTATTGAAATTTAAAAATTAATAAATTTTTATTTTAATGCCAATAGATAAATCATAAACTGATTTTATCTGTTTGAATACCAAAAGTACATTTCCCCCTGACCCTTAAACTATGACCTTTCTCAGATTCAAAAATACAATAAAAGAAAAAGACACTTAAAAATCTCTGATTATTGGGGCGCCTGGGTGGCTCAGTTGGTTAACTGTCTGACTCTTGGTTTTGGCTCAGGTCATGATCTTAGGGTCGTGAGATCAAGCCCCATGTCGGGCTCCTCAATTGGTGTGGAGTCTGCTTATCTCTCTCCCTCTGCTTTCTCTCTCTCTCTCTCAATAAATAAATAAGTAAAATTTGTTTTAAAAAAATGTTCTTTAAAAAAATATATCTCCAATTATTACACACCAGGGAATGTTTGTTTCCAAAATTTGTGACAAACTCAAATGAGAGAGAGAAGCAAAGTTTTGAAGAGATTAGTGGTCAGCATTTCAAATTCACTATGAATCATTAAGACTACTTATAAAATACTATTAAAACCTAAAATAACAATAGTGTTACTATGATGACACAATGACAATTTATTAAGTCCTTTCTTGAGGCTAGAAACTAGCTAAGCACTTCGCATAATCCAATCCTTAAGACATTACAGGTGGGTATTATACCCATTTTCCAGATGGGGACAATTGAGGTACTGTGTTAAAGAACTGGTCAAATATTATAAAACTTAAACAGAGTAAAGAACCAAACCCAGATTTGTCTGAGTCCAAAGCATATGAACTCACCCCAGGCACTGTAATACAGAATTTTTTGTATAATACTAGCATAATAGAAAAGGACAGGAACTTAGATATTCCCATAGCTCTTTCTCAAAGAAGTTATAATATTAAAAATAATAACTATGTGGATGGAAAAAATTATAAGTAACTATTCTTGCAACAAAAAAAGTATGCTAAGTCATATTTATAGGAATATGCTTCACGATGAAATAGCATGACCCAGTGTTAATAAAATATTCACACACATTTATATACAAAGAGACCAAAAGTTAAGGGCAGTGGGCTGTCCTGTGGTAGGGAAGTAAAAACATAAAAAGCTCTCTACTGAACTAGTTTTACCATATTTTTAAATATATTAAGATTTGGAACCTTGAGGACATTATGCTAAGTGAACTAAACCAGTAACAAAAAGACAAATACTGTATGATTCCACTTACATGAGGTATCGAAGTAGTGAAATTTACAGAATCAAAATGGAGTTATTAGGGGCTGTGGGAGGGGGAAGTAAGAAATTGCTAATGGGTATAAAGTTTCAGTTTTACAAAATGAAAAGAGCTCTGTAGATATGTTGTACAACAAAGTAAATATGCTTAATACTACTGAACTGTATAATTTTCAAATGGCTAAGAATGGGGGGAAAAAAGACTTTATAGTAATACATAAATAGCCATACATAGATACATATCAATAGAACAGTCCTGCACTAATACAGTAGCTTTTAGTTACATGAAACTATTAAAATTTACATTAATTTTAAAAACTTAAAAACTTTTATTTCCTCAATCAGTAGCCATAGTTTAATTGCTCAACAGCTGTATGTAGCCATTCAAGACACCACAGATAGAACATTTTCAACACAGAAAGTTCTATTAGATAGCACTGGATCAGAGTATAAACAAACAGACTCAAATACATATGGGAATTTGTATTCAATACAAAATTTGTGTGATAAAGGTAATATTTCAAATCAATGGGGAAGAAATATTGAGTAAATAGTGTTGGGACAATTTGTGAGCCTGGACGAGAACAAAGGAAGACTAAGGGAATTAAGCTAAAGCTGTATCTCAACTCCTATTCAAAAGAAATTCTGGATGAATCAAAGATTTATACTTAAAAGGTAAAATGATAAATGTATTAACACATAATTCTAATTAAGAAAAGCCTTCCCAAACAGAATGCAAGTCCAGAAGCCAGAAAGATTTTTTAGGAAAATAAAAACTTTTAGAAGAATATAGCCCAGACAAACTGGGGGGGGGGGGGGGGGGGGGGGGGGGGGATTGTGGTGTGTTCCATTTTCTTAATCAATTGAAAAATATAACTCAGCGGAAAAAAGTAAATTGAAAGTGCCAATATACATAGAAAAGACTGCTCAATTTTACCTGTAATTTAAATATTCTACTGAAAATTGCATTTTCTTTTTTTTTAAAGAATTTATTTATGTGATAGAGAGAGACACAGTGAGAAAGGAAACACAAGCAGTGGGAGTGAGAGAGGGAGAAGCAGGCTCCCTGCTCAGCAGGGTGTCTGCTTCTCTCTCTGCCCTTCACCCTGCTTGTGCTCTCTCTCTCGCTTGCTCTCTCAAATAAATAAATAAATAAAATCTTAAAAAAAAATAACCTGGGAGATAAAAAACTTAGCTGAGAAAAGTTGGTATAGATATAAATAAAGACTGGGAATAAATTTATAGTAGGTGTAACAGGGGGTGGGTATATGGGGATTTATTATACTATTCTATCATTGTATGTTTGAATTTTTCCAAAAAGTTATTCCTACTATGCACAGCCTTTAAACCAGGAATTCCATTTTTAGGAATTTAGCCTATAGTTACATTGTACAGACATAACAATGTCAGTACAAGAACATTCTGTAAAAAAGCCTAAATTTCCACTAAAGGACAGGTTGATAAATTACATTTATCTAAACATAGTAATATCCTGTATCTTTAAAACGTATGGAGGTCAATTATATGAGGGAGATTATGGAAAAAAGATTATGGAAAAAGATCCTGGAAAAAAGAAAAACATCAAGGGCATGTTCTACTGAGAGGATTGTCATTCATTTAGGAACTGTCAGTGTTCAGGGTCAATGCCAGGGAGGAGCTTGTCTCAAGCACATTTAAATTTTACAGAGCAAAACAGATGAGCCGTGACTCTTATTGCTGACCCTATCTAGGGGCTCTTACCGTACCTCTATCTCACCCCGATGATCAATCCGTTAATGTACCATTACAACAAATATTTGCTCTAAAGATGTAAGTTAGAGCTTTCCTTGGTGCTAGTCAAACAATTAACAATTTTTAATGAGTATATAAGTGCCTGGTTCTGGGGGGAAATACAAATGAATAGGATTATAGTCTTGCTCAAAAAGTTTAAAATCTTAGAAAAAATATGCATCCTATGTGGAACACAGACTAATTTGCCATGCAAACACACTATGTACTGAGACAAGAAGTCAATGAGGAAATGAATAGTGGTTCATGCAAGAAATAGAGAGGGCAGATTTATCTTAAGAGATGAGCTAGATTTAGATACACAGCAGGAAGAGGATTACATAAGACCACTGAAAAGAATGTACAGAAATAAAAAAATTGAGATAGTGAGGCTCAGTAGGACTAGAAATGAGGGGTTGGAGGAAGTATAAAATAAATAATCAGCAGGAGTAAAGTTCAAGGTGATATATATCCTAAAAACCAGGAAAAATTAAGATTCTGTAAAACAGGCAAAGGAGAGTTTTAACAAGCATTTGGCAGCACCAGCATGCTAGATAGGGTAAACTATCTACACGTCTTTGCTTCTTTTTGGCTTGCTTTCTTGACATGAAAAATAAAATAACAAACATTACTTCAATACCTCACTTCCAGACCCAGATTCTAGTGGTCTCTTCTTTCTTGGTCCAATAGCCGCAAGAGCTGTGAGGTTAGCATCTCTATGCTGTATCTGCGCAAGCTCCAACTGTTGTAACTAGAAGATGGAATAAAAAAAAAAAAAAATGAGTATTTACACAGAGTCATGCTCAGAGGGAGGAAGAAATTGATCACTAAGCCTACTTCTGTGTTCTTCACCAAATAAGTTAAAGTAAGAAATAAGTATAAATTCCCCTAATAGCCAAGAGCACATCATTTCCTGATGCCTTTACCCCAACAAACTCTTTAGTCCTCAATCTATAAACAGAAGAGGCAGAATTTAGGTAAGGAAGAAGTATAGAATAGAAGAAAAACAAGAAAAGAAAGGCATCTAGAGCTTAATCTCTTCTTACTTTAATCACAGGTAAGAAATGCCTGAAGAATAAATTGAACAGTAAACTGGACAGAAATTGGCCAAACTATAGTCAACCTTTTCAGATTAAAAGAAAATTACTCGAAAATAAAGAGTTATTGTGTGTCATAGGAAACAGTTCTGTGCTGTAGGATTTACAAACTGCCTCCTTAAAAATTGACTCATTTAACTCTCACAACACTGAAAAGTTTATATTAATTACTATAACAGGATATGAAAATTATACATGTACTCATCTTTTTTTTTTTTTTTAAACTAAGGAAGACATGCTCTAAGAGCTTAGGAAAACTTCATAAAGGTCACATAAATAATAAGTGGTAGAAATAGAACTCAGAGCCAAGTGTTCTTGTTACAAACCCTCTCTATATGTCACATGGATTTACTCTATATTTATCTTCATGCCAAAAATTGAAAGTACTCAGCAAAGCAGGGATAGAGGGAACATACCTCAATATCATAAAGGCCATATACGAAAGACCCACAGCTAATATCATCCTCAATGGGGAAAAACTGAGAGCTTTTCCTCCAGAGTCAGGAACAAGACAGGGATGTCCACTCTGACCATTGTTATTTAATATCGTACTGGAAATCCTAGCCTCAGCATCAAAATCTTACTACTATGGAGGGAAAGAAAGAACGAACCTGGCACTGGTTGCTAGACAAATATTCAAACAAGATCAGGCTCCAAGATAGCCAACTGAAAGTAACCTGTTGAGGGACTACACACACACACACACACACACACACACACAGAATATTCTTTTAAAAAGAGCACTGACCAAATTTTGAACATATTAATACAAGAGCAGGATGAAAACAGGAAATAGTTTGTGGTGAAATAGGCAGTCTCAAGGAGATAAAAAGTAAAGATCACTTCAGATTATTTTATAATATTAGAGGAAAGACCAAAAATAAGCCATAGGTAACTAAGTCTTTATTAAAGAAGAAAACACAACTTAAAAAAAGAAAAAAGAAAAAAGAATAAGTCTTCATTTGCTTCACAAATTATCAGGCAGAAATTCCTTTTTTTTTTTTTTTTTAAAGATTTTATTTATTTATTTGACAGAGAGAGAGACAGCGTGAGAGGGAACACAAGCAGGGAGAGTGGGAGAGGGAGAAGCAGGCTTCCTACCGAGCAAAGATCCAGATGTGGGACTCAATCCCAGAACCCTGGGATCACGACCTGAGCCGAAGGCAGACGCTAAACCATCTGAGCAACCCAGGCGCCCCCAGAAACTCCTCTTTTAAATTGTGGATTCATTTATATATAAACTGCTGGAAAACTGTTTTCAGGAGTTAGAAACTATCTTTTGTTGATGCTGGCCTTTTAAATAAAATATATAGTGTTAGAATCTGATGCTGTCACACTCTGGAACTTCTAGATGACAAAATACGATTTTAGTTAATCTACGCTGCAGCACAAATCAAACAACAAGCTATATTTTAAAATGCTTCCCTAGAGAAAAATGGCATCTGCAAGATAGTTACAACACATAAAAAGTTTTTAAATTGACCTCTGTCATCAAATTTCCATACCTTTGTAGTAAAACACTCTCTCCCATTCTGCAAATTACACTTCGGTTTTCTGAAATCTCACATACAATGTTTTAAAATTTTGCAAAACTATAACAAAAATTAAAACTTAACATAGTTTTGGTTTGCCCTATGTTACAACAAACTTACTTAAAAACAATGTATCTTGGCCAGCACAATACAGAAAAACCAGGCATTTTTAACCAGAACAGAAGAACATTCTGGGCATTAAGGCAGATTTGGCATACACAAGTGGGTAAAGAGGATATGTAAGCCGAGTTCAGTGAAAACAGTCAGGCACTGAGTTAGAGGCTTGCGGGTAGAAACAGGATTGAAAGTGACATGATTATCTACACAGAAAATGTCAAATCAGCTACAAAAAACAAAAACAAAAACAAAAATCCTCCTAGGACTAATAAATGAATTTAGCAAGGCTGCAAGATGCAAGGTGAACGTACACAATAATCATTTCTAAATACCATTAAGGTACAATTGGAAATTTAGGTATAAACCTAAAGCCTATGGATATTTGCATGCAATAAATCACAAAATGCAGATGAAAGAAATAAAACACAGACAAGTGGAAAGACATGCTGTGTTCATGGACTGCAAGACTCAACATTGTAAACATTTCAATTCTCTCAAAATTTTTATAGATTTAACACAATTCCAGTACTTTTTTTTTTTTTACAGATATGGGTAAGTTGATTCTAAAATATATATGGAGGGGCACCTGTGTGGCTCAGTTGGTTAAGCAACTGTTTTTTCTTTGTTTGTTTGTTTGTTTGAAGATTTTATTTATTTAGGGATGCCTGGGTGGCTCAGTCGGTTAAGTGTCTGCCTTCGGCTCAGGTCATGATCCCAGGGTCCTGGGATCAAGTCCCGCGTCGGACTCCTTGCTCAGCAGTCTCTCTGCCTGCTGCTCCCTCTGCTTGTATTCTCTCTGACAAATAAATAATATCTTTAAAAAAAAAAGATTTTATTTATTTATTTGTCAGAGAGAGAGGGAAAGAGAAAGCACAACCTGGGCTCTTGGGATCAAGCCCTGCATTGGGCTCCCTGTTCCCTGCTCAGTGGGGAGCCTGCTTCTCCCTCTCCCTGTACCCCTCCACCCTGCTTGTGCTCTCTCTTACCCTCACTCTTTCTAATAAATAAATAAATAAATCTTAATGAATAAATGAATGAATAAAGTAAAATTTATATGGAAAGGCAAAGGAACTAGAAAAGCTAAATCAATTTTGAAAAACAAAAAAAAAAGGAACAAAATCTAAAGAATTTACACCATGTGATTTTAGGAAGTACTTACAGAGGGCTACAGTAATCAAAATAATGTGATACTGATAAAGGAACAGACACACAGAATAATGAGACAGAATAAAGAATCAAGAAACATATCCACATAAATATGGCTAATTGATTTTTGACCAGGGTGGAAAACAACTCAATTGAGAAAGCATAGTGTTTTCAACAAATGTTGGAGCAATTGGACATCACATGTGAAAAAATAAATCTTGACATTAAACCACACACCTTATATAAGAATTAACTCAAAATGCAAACTATAAGCTTCTAGCAAAAAGTGTAAGAGAGAAAAAAAAAAAGTGTAAGAGAAAATCTTTGTGACTTAGGGCCTAGCAAAGAGTTCTTAAGACATGGCACCCAAAGCAGGTCTATTAAAAAAACAAACAAACAAACAAACAAACCATGACAGATTAGACTTCATATAAATTAGAAAAGTTTGCACTATAAAAGACACAGTTAAGAGAACAAAAACCCGGGCACCTGGGTGGCTCAGTTGGTTAAGTGACTGCCTTCGGCTCAGGTCATGGTCCCGGAGTCCCTGGATCGAGTCCCGCATCGGGCTCCCTGCTCGGCGGGGAGCCTGCTTCTCCCTCTGACCCTCCCCCCTCTCATGTGCTCTCTGTCTCTCTCATTCTCTCTGTCTCAGATAAATAAATAAAATCTTTAAAAAAAGAAAAAAAAGAGAACAAAAACCCCACACTATTTAATTTCTCTGTCTCCAATCTC
This sequence comes from Neomonachus schauinslandi, assembly GCF_002201575.2. Classification (NCBI taxonomy): domain Eukaryota; kingdom Metazoa; phylum Chordata; class Mammalia; order Carnivora; family Phocidae; genus Neomonachus; species Neomonachus schauinslandi. Next base: position 44,922,821 of record NC_058416.1, read on the forward strand.
TATATGCCTTTTCTTTTTCTTGTTTTATTGTACTGGCAATATAACACTGAGTAATAGTGATGAAAGCAGACATCTTTGTCTTTTTTCTAATCTTTGAAAGAAAGCATTTGGTCATTTCACCATTAGGAATAACATTAATAGCAGGGTTTTAATAGCTGCCCTTTATCAGATTGAGGAAGTCCCTTCTATTCCTTGATTCTTGAGAGTTATTAATACATGTTGAAATCTATCTAATGTATTTCTGCATCAATTGACATGATCTTTCTTAGACTGTTAATATGGTAAATGATATTCACTGATTTGTGAATTTTAATCCAGCTTTGCATTCCTGGGGTAAACTCCACTTGGTCATGATGTATTATTTTATATGTTACTAGATTTCATTTGCTAATATTTTTTGAACATGTTTACATCTATGTTCACAAAGGAGACGGAAATGTAGTTTTCTTATTTTGTAATGTTTATCCGGTTTATTAGGGTAATGATGGTCTCATAAAATGAACTGGAAGAGTTTTTAACTCTTCCGTGTTCTGAAAGAAATTGTGTAGATGTAGTGTTAATTCTTCTGTAAATGTTTGGGAGAATTTACTAAGTAAAAATCATTTGTGCCTGGAGATTTCTTTATTGAAAAGTTTTAACTATAAATTCAATTTATTTAATAATTATAGAACTACTGTGGTTAACTACTTCACTTGGCTAAATTTTGATAGCTTGTGCTTCTCAAGAACTTGGTATTTCACCTAAGTTGCATGGAGTTGTTCATCTGTATTCCCTTATCCTTTTGACATCTGCAGCATCTGTAGTGATTTTCCATCTCTTTTTTCCTGATATTGGTGATTTATATCTTCTTTTTTCTTTGTCAGTCTTACTAGAGATTTATCAATTCTGTTGATCAAAGAACCAGCTTTTGGTTTTACTGATTTTCTCTATTTTTTCCTTCAGTTAGTGGAAGTCATTGATTTCTGCTTTTACCTTTATTTCTCTTCTTCTGCTTACTTGGTTGTATATTGCTCTTCTTTTACCAGTTTAAGGTAAAAGCTTAGATTATTGATTTGAGATCTTTCTTCTCTAATATAAGCATTTTTTCTATCCTTTTACTTTAACCTATCTACATCATTACATTTGAAGTGAGTTTCTTGTAAACAGATACAGATTAGTCATAGTTTTTAAATCTATCCTGACAATCTCTCTCTTTTAATTGGTATATTTAGACCATTTACACTTAATATAATGACTTAGCCATATACATATACACATATATACACACACATATATATATATTGAAAATCCCTGACAATGTTGTAATTTTTGCTTTCAATATTTTAAAAAGCTCAAAAGCAGACTAGTCTATTATACCATTTCTGTTCAAGTCTTTCTTCATTCCTGATGTTTAAAGGTTCCCTTTGGTATCATTTCATTTCATTCTGAAGAACTTCAACTTCCCTAAACAATTCTTTCAGAGCAGGTCTGCTGGCAACAGATTCTATTCTTGTTCCTTCATCTGACAATGTCTTTATTTCACTTTCATTCCTACAGGGTATTTTCACAGGATATAACATTCTGGGTTGATTCACAGTTCTTTACTTACTGCACTTTAAAAATATGTTGCTACTTTCTTTTTGGTCTCCATGGTTTCTGATAAGAAATCTACAATCATTTGAATTGCTGGTCCCTTATTGGAAAAGTGTACATTTCTCTAGCTATTCAAGAATTTTTTCTATGTCTTTAGTTTTCTAAGACTAGATGTGACCAAACCTGAGTTTCTCTGTGATTATCCTGTTTGGGGAGTTTACTGAGCCTCCAGAATCTTTAGGTCTTTCTCTAAATTTGGGGGGTTGTTAGCCATTATTTTTTCAAACATATTTTTAGCATCTTACTCTTTCTCTTCTGAGACTTCAGTAACATTAATGCCAGACCTTTGGTCATTGTCCCACAGGTCTCTGAGGCTCTGTTTTTGATCCATTTTCCCCTCTGTTGTTTAGATTAGATAAATTCTATTTGTCCATCTTCAAGTTCACTGACTCTTTCCTCTTTCCTCTCTTTTCTGCTATCTAGCCCATCTAACAAGTGTTTTATTTTGATTACTGTCATCTTCAGTTCTAAAATTTCCATTTTAGAACTTTATTCCTAGGTCTTCAAGCCAAATAATTTTAAACGGTATCCTGAATATTTTAAGTATTATAAGACTCTGGGTCTTCTTTAAATCCTTTGGAGTATGATATTTTTGTTTTAGCATGCAAAACAGGCCAGCTAGATTTAGGCCACAAATTCCGACGTGTATTCTGTGGGCTTAAGCTCCAACATTAGTTCAGTTTTCAAAGCCTTTGTTGTGCTCTTTGGATCTGTCCCAAATATGTACTACTCAGTTGTCAGTCTGGGACCTAGCAGTGCTCTGCTAGTTCCATTCTTATAGTTTATGTATGCTCATCAGAATCATTCACATATGACAAATGTGTAGCTCAAGAGTGGGCCTAGAAGTTTAAAACAGTAATAATAGGATTGCTTTCCTGAGCTCTCCCTATTCCACAATGTTCCCAGTAATTTTTTATTCCCTAGGCTCCTCTTTTTGTCCTCTGGCCAGAAAGCTGGGGCTTTAGTTACTCTGCTTTGCCATACATTTCTGTGACTGTATCCATGTCTACAGTAAGCAGCAAAATAAGGAGTGGGGAGGTGAAAGAGGGATGGCAACCACACCGCTGGTTTAGTGGTATTTTGGATTCTCATCTTCTTCCCCAATTTATCTACTACTTACTTTTCAAAACCTTCAAATAGCTTCTCTGTGCATTCTGTTCAGATTTTATACTGTATTCAGTGGGAGAGACAGTGTGGAGTGTTTTTACTCCATCAACTGGAACTTTAAAAGCTGGTTTAACCAGAATTCTGACAACAGGTTTCTGTTAAGTTATATTCCTACTAGGCTTTGTTTCATAAAACTTAAGCCTGCTTGCTCACTTACATCAGCAACACACACTTTGGTCCAAAAAGATCTAACAGGCTTGGTAGGTTCTCTTTTAGAGTATCCTCACTCCTTCCTTGTGGCTAATGAAAAAGGCAGAAGCCTTCATTTCCCTTATCACGGTCTCTCTGATATCAAATAGAGGTTCCCTAAAATTCAAGTCAGTGCCCTAGAGAGCAAAAGAGCAATAGTAGTTGAAGGTTATTTTATTCCTGATGTTTAGTACTTGTCTCTGTTCATTTTTAAGTATAACTATGGTAATATTCACTTTAATCAAGTCCAAAACACATTAACAGATTACCTTAAAGATCACACAAGCTCTCAGAGTAAAGTTCAATAGAGGTACTTCTTGATGCTAAGTACTATAATTGTGAAGGACAAAAGATAAGGAAAAAAAAAAATTAATGAAAATAGAATCCAAAACCTTAGGCAGAATTAGAGGAGCTGAATGAAGAATGAATAAATCAAGTATTATATAGCCAAGTCCCTCCACAAATACAGTGAGACATACTAATAGGAAGGGCTAAATTATTTAGATAATTGTGACACTGACACTATGGGAAATTCAAAAATGTGTTTCTTTTTTGTGCTTCAGGAAGCCAAGGAATTAAAAAAAAAATGCAGGAGCTGAAAGTACAAAAGACAACAGCAGAGCTGTCCTTTTTAACAAATGATCCAAAAATATGAAGTGCTGTCATCTTCAGTCTGATTTTGCTATGAATTTTTGGAAAGTGATACTAAGGTATAATGCAAAGGGGGGAGTTGAGAGGTAAGTTAATGTCTCCCCCCAAAGCTTATGTGTGCTATCCAACACCTACATTAGTAGCAATGAAAATAGTTAATGCCACCAAATAGGAATATTTGAAAGAATCTAAAAAAATAAGAGAACTAAAGCACACTACTTGGTTTTGAGTTCAGCAAAGAATTAAAAATAATGTCCTGTTTAGATTTCACAATTAATGTTAAGTGTACATAGAAATAACAATAAAACCCTATCACCAAACAATAGATTTTTTTTTAAAGATTTTATTTATTTATTTGAGAGAGAATGAGATAGAGAGAGCATGAGAGGGGGGAGGGGCAGAGGGAGAAGCAGACTCCCCGCTGAGCAGGGAGCCCGATGCGGGACTCCATTCCAGGACTCTGGGATCATGACCTGAGCCGAAGGCAGTTGCTTAACCAACTGAGCCACCCAGGCGCCCACAATAGATGTTTTTAAATAGCAAAAAATTAAATAGAATTTTAGATATGCTTTGTAAAGATTAACGGACCAAACTCTAAAATTCTCAACAATGCTAATAATCACTTCTAAATTACTGCAACTTACTGGGGAAAATAAGGTTAAATCCTAAAATATTATACTACAAAAGAAGCAAACAATACCATACTAAACAGTATTAACGTGTGAATCCTAGACTAAAGGAACCAATGAAGCAAGTTACAAAAAAATAACTACCCCCACCTCCCCTAAAATTCAGGGGCATCACAATAAAAACACAGGATCCCTTTCAACCCCTCAAAGAAAATTATTAGGCAGGCATTCCACCAAACCTAACAATACATGGTCTGATTATTTCTTTTTTCTCCTAACCACTAACACTAGTTCTTATGATGTCAAGACACTGTCCAGAACACCTGAAATACTTGGAATCTGGAATGTAGAGTCCAACCGCCTTGCTAGTCAGCCCTTTTAATCCATCCCTACCTTTCAGGAAAATAGCACATTCCACACAATCTCAATTAGACACTTTCTTCTTTAGACTTAAACATAATACTTGATTTATGTATTGTTGAATACAAATGTAATCTGTATTAGATTACAGAACTTCCTTCCCTCTCCATCTTCCCCTTAAATTTTTTTCAACCTTCTTTCCAGTCTTCTTGAAAGAAAACACACACACACACACACACACACCTAACATATCCATGGGTCAATCTCAAGCTTACTTATTTAAGAGCTTGATGGCATCTATCTTAAATGTTTCTATAGCTATGTTCTTAAGCTACTATTTTTTCCTTTTATACCTGACCTTCCCCTAAATTATGATAGCTATGTAACATAAGTAGAGCAGGTACTGTTACATTCATTTTAAATACAGTTGATCCTTGAACAACATGGATTTGAACTGTGTGGGTCCACTTATAGGTGACTTTTTTTGATATACTGTAGTACTGTAAGTGTATTTTTTCTTATGATTTTCTTAACATTTTCTTTTCTCTAGCTTACTTTAGTGTAAAAATATAGTATATAATATAGAGAATATACAACTATGTTTTAATCAACTATTTATGTTACCAGTAAGGTTTCCCATCAACAGAGGATTGTTAGTAGATACATTTGGGGAGAGTTAAAAGTTATATGTGGGACGCCTGCGTGGCTCAGTCGGTGAAGCGTTTGACTTTGCTCACATCATGATTTCAGGATTCTGGGATTGAGCCCCACGTCGGGCTCCTGCTCAGAGTGGACTCTGCTTGTCCCTCTGCCCCTCCTCCCGCTCATGTGCATGCTCTCTCAAATAAATAAAATCTTAAAAAAAAAAAAAAGTTATATGTGGATTTTTGACTGCACAGGGGGATGTTACCCTAACTCATGAGTTGTTCAACGATTGACTATAGAAGGAAATGGGAGTAAGTTCAAAAGAGTAACTTCCCCAAAGTGAGATGCAGACAGTGGCAGGCTGAATCTAGAATTGAAGACTCCTGACTTCTAGTTCAATGCTATTTCATTTATAATATGTACCTCTTCTACCAAAAGGGTAGAATGTCTCTCAAGCCATACAAATCCCACACTTCAAAATTAATGCATACAGCCTTCTGTTGAAGCTTTAAACAAAATATTATCTTTCCTATGTAAGGCATACCAATCGAGATACAACCAATAAGTGTCTCTTGTGAAAAGTATCCATCAAAAAAACGAGTATAGGGACGCCTGGGTGGCTCAGTCGGTTGAGCATCTGCCTTCGGCTCAGGGGTCATGATCTCAGGGTCCTGGGATCAAGTCCCGCGTCCAGCTCCCTGCTCAGCAGGGGGGTCTGCTTCTCCCTCTCCCTTCCTCCCTGCTTGTGCTCTTTCTCTCTCTAATAGATAAATAAAAGTGATGGATTTTAAAAGTCCTCTTTCTTCCTTCCCCTCCTAGACCAATGGTTCTAACTATGACCTCCAGAGCAGCAGCAATAGCAAATCACCTGGAAATCTGTTAGAAATGCAAACTCTCGGGCCTCACCCAGACCTACTGTACCATAAACTCTAGGTATGGAGCCAGCAATCTGGGTTTTAACAAACCCTCCAGATAATTCTCATGTACACCAGAGTTTGAGAACCATGGTCCTGGACTGTCAATGCTTTGAAATATTTGCATCTGTTTCTCTATGTACACAAGCTTTCCACAACTTGTCATTTTAAGAATGCCTTCTCCATACTAAATTAATTGGACTGCTAGAATATATTTTTAATGACAAGTTTCACTTAGTCCTGTCCAGTGTTCCATGAGTTTTGGCTCATGCAGAACAAGCATAAAACTTTAGATACAAATTGCTATTAATTTAATAGCCTTAATTATCACATTTCACTGACTCCGTATCTATAAAAATTGCATTTAAAAACAACTTCTGTCTTTCTCATAATGAAGTAACATTTTCTGATCATTAACAAGCCTTATGATACAGTATTTTATTTCTTATACAATAATGCTTTGTATGTGGATAATAGTACTACTTTTTATGTCCTATGTTTTCTTCTTTTTTTTTTTTTAAAGATTTTATTTATTTATTCATGAGAGAGAGAGAGAGAGAGAAGCAGAGGGAGAAGCAGGCTCCCAAGGAGCAGGGAGCCCGATGTGGGACTCGATCCCAGGACCCTGGGATCATGACCTGAGCCGAAGGCAGACGCTTAACCGTCTGAGCCACCCAGGCGCCCTGTCCTATGTTTTCTATAAACAAAAATCCTAAATACTTGAGGGTACAAGTTTTCTAATTTGTCATGCATTTTAATCATTTAATACTTATTCTTTTGCCCAGTTTCTATAGGTTGCACTGTGGAGCTAATATGCCAGCAGGTACAGGTCTTGCATTTCTTTTTCTTTCTTCTGTTGTCTGATAACAAATGTAAGTGGGAATGCTAGGAACTGTTAAAAGGAAGTAAATGAATTCTTTGTCTCAGATGTGCTGAATTCACACTTCCCAAAGGAGAAAGAAGATATTCAAAAGGAAATAAGGGTCACAGTATATATAACAAATGTTTAAGGAATCAGGATATATGAACTACAAGGTCAGGTGGCTTGCTCCTCAGAATTCTGAATGATGTGGTAAGAAAGGAAAACGAAGGCTAGATGGTAATCTAGGACACACGGTACATATTTCAACAAGTCTACAGCTGCATTAAACATAGATGTGCCTACTTGTTTGAAGTTAGAATCTGGCAATTAGTAATCTATTTAAAACCTTTCACAAATAGATGGTAAAAATGGAAGTATGTCAGTACTTAACATTTTAGGAAAAGTATCTAGGAAAATTTTTAAAATCAGAATTTAAAAGCATCAATATTTAAAATATAAAGTTAACAACAGAGAGAGAGAGAGAGAGAACGCTTATAATATTGTTGTGGGGTTTTTTTTTTTCAGGCAAAAACAGAAAAAGGAGGGGGAGGAAACATCCCCAAAGTTGAAACTAAAATGTCTGAATTACAGAGATACCCATAGACATTTTAGCCAAACAACAATAAGGTTTTCAAACAGACAGATAACCTGTCAGGTCAATAAGAACAGTATGCAGCAGGAGCCACTTCAATGGACTGAGACTGGACTGGAGGCAAATCCCACAGGCAGCCTATTTTTCTAAGTGCCAAATAAGAATGACAAAATTGTAAGAAGTCTATAGGAAGGATGAAAAGAAATTATTAAACACCTTTATAAAAACCTACTTGATTTAACACAGTTTGTCATTACACCCAGAATGCAAAGAAGAAATGAACAGACTCTAAAATAGTATTAGAGAAGAAAACGCACAGGAGAAATGATCAAGATCAAAACTCTAGTCCTTAACAGTTGAAACCACCACAGATTATAAAATTATGAAGGGGATTCAAGTTATGATTTAATATTTATATGACAAACATCATTGTTAAAACATATCCCAGGATCAATAAAGCCTACGACTTCTCTAAACAGTTCCTCAGAGTTGTGCACTTATAAGGTACTGTCTTTAATATATTTCCTATGACCAGCTTGGTAGGTAGGTAGTCACCTGGAAAAAGAAAGCAAACCAATTTCAAATCAAGCAACTGAAAGGAATCCGTGCTAATTTTCACAAATGAGCAAAGAAAACTTCCCAGAGAGCCAAATACCAAAAAATCACAAACAAAAGCTTTATAGTTTATACCAGTGTGATAACAATTAGCATATCCCAAATGATAACCTTACAAATTACCATACAAGAGAACAGTTCAACTCTATATTAAGATAAGGTCAAGTGACTTTTGCAACCAGACAAAATATCGCATCCCTGTGTGTTTGATTCTAAATTGGAGCCCCTTAGAATATTAAAGTTATTAAAAGCTCTAGGGGACAGAGGAATGATACAAATGACAATATTGTATTTTCATCAAACATTTGCAACTAATACACAGTGGCTCTGTTCTTGGAATGAGGCCAGCATATTTTTTTTTAACAGAAAGATTTAGGATAGTAAGCAACTAGAAAACTTTTAAAATATTTTAGAAAGAAATTATACAGTCCTTTAAATCTTGCTAGGAAAAAGAAATGGAGGTGCAAAAAGAGGGGGAAAACCAAGTTTGCTACCACCTGCTCTCATTAAAAGGTATTTTTTTTCACATTTACTTTTACAGTTTTCTTTGAAAAATACTGTCCATCTATTCATCCCTTAGAGAATAATTAAGCACAATATTAAAAGAAAAACCAACCACACAAAACAATCCTATACAAACCTGAAGGAAAAATTAATCGATCCAGATGTTTATGAAGGTTTATGAAAGCGGAATAGATGGGATAAAATTTTTAAAGATAAAAGAGCAAGCTTTCTGATATTTTCCCAAAAGTGGATGGAATTATAAGATAAGCATCTAATCAGTTCTTAATTAAAACAAAGAGGAATGCCCGTGATTCAGAGCAACAATAGGTTGCCCATTCCCAAATAACCTATGAAGCCAGGCTTGCTTAAAGAGGGTAATTGGTAAGGTTCTCATGCTAATTTTTTGGATAATATCTTTAGATACATTTTCCACTGAAAAAGAAATGAGTATGAGAAGTGTTCTGTTGTTGAAATGAAATGTTTCTGGCTTCAATCCTTTCTAATGTTCTCCCTTTCCAGTTCTCCTCATCTCAATCCAGAAACCTCTCCATGCAGAGTTCATGCATTTTCCTTCTCTATTTTAGTGAAAACACACCACATTGATTGTAAGAATCTTACTAGATTTCCATTTGTTTTGCCTCAGTTCCTACATTAATCCAAACAATAAGGGCCTTTAAAACATTCATAAATAACCTGCTGCTGCTGGCACCTAGGAGCTGAGTCCTGCAATGTTAAGCAACAACAAATTTCATAGTTCAAGAGGCACAGTTAAGGAAAAAGGTTGCTCAGGAAATCACTCTTATTTAGCACAAAGATCCTTAAAAATTGCATGAAATCAGTCAAGTAACTATAGAAACCAATTTCTTCAGCTCCATATCACACGTCTCACACCTCAATTGTCTTTATTATCGTCTGCTGTCAGATCCTTAATCAGAAATGTGAACAGGCTTGATGATTTATTCAGCAGGGAAAAGGATCTGTAGGTCAAGTGAAAAATTTCACACACACACCCAAACACACACCACATCTTCAACCTTAGGTACTTTCATTTCCTTCTGTTCTCAGCAGCTCTGGGGGCAACTCCAGTGAGATCCAATATTAAGGCTCAATTAAAATAAGCTCCAATTAGTGGAGCTTTTTTCTCTGGGGCTAGAAAAGTCAGGAAATGGATATTGGGAAATGTAAAAAGTCAGCTACTGAGAGGAGGCTGCAGACATAAATGAACTTATTTGTTGATTTCTACAGTTGCTATGCAGAGGCCTCTGGGAGTAAAAGCTTAACCAGTCTAAGCTATAAACTAAAACCCCTGCAGCTAAACATGAACTGTGTGAAACAAGGGCTCCATTCCAGAACAGAAAACTGCTGGGCCCAGAAAATTAAAAGCCAGAGGCGTTTTCCATTTAAAACTAAATCCCAGTACCACCTCCCAGCCAAAGAATTATAAGCAGTATCAGATTTACAAAACGAACAATTACCCTGGAAAAATGTAGCCTATTGTACAGTCCCAGATGCTAAATCTCAGAAGTTTCTTTTTCTTTTTTTTTTTTTTAATCCCACGTTATATTCCTCCAAGTACACTGCTGTAGTTTACAAAGAGCCATTTCTAGACAGGCCTAAGCCTTGAAAATAAATTTTAAAAAGAGAGCACATAACTCATTGACCTCATTTGAAGTACTGCCCTTGCCTTCAGCAGTTCCTGTCCTTCCCCAAGGCTTCTGCAAATGGTATGCAGCAGCAAAATAAACCCTGACCTAATTGCCAGGAGAGAGCTGCCAACCTTCCCTCCAACACAAAGACAAGCATGGTAACTTGAAAGTCCTACCTCTTTGGCTTTCTGCTTTAATCTCAGCTGTTCTGGATCTTCTTTATTGGAACGACTCTATCAAAAGAAAAGAAAATTTTAATAGAAATTACTAGCATCTAAACACCATAGTTGCCATTAAATATTTAATAAATGACAATTTTCTCTTGTGATTGAAAACCTTAGCTCCAGGGGAAAATGCCTCAATCCAGTCTGCTGCACTCCCTCCTTTACGCCCCCTCCCTCTCATCATCTGGGCTGGCTGCTGCAGTTCTAGCCCCGAGGAAGCTTATACTGAAAATGATGCTAACAATGTCAGTCAGGTCCAGTTGAGGCATGACGTTGTTCTTGTTAGAACACTAAAAACTAAAAAACGGATGGTACAGATGAAGGAAAAGAAAAGAAGGATAATTGCTGGCTCAAAGAAGGAAAGCAATCAACATTGGCTAATCTTCAGATAAAGCCATTTTGGGAAAACATGTTATTTCAAGGACTGTTAAAATCAAGAACCTCATAGGGTGATGTATGAAATTGTTGAATCACTATATTGTATACCTGAAACTACTATAACACTGTATGTTAACTGGAATTAAAATAAAAACTTAAAAATAAATAAATTAAAATAAAATCAGGAGTCTGAACCAAATCAATCTCTTTAGAAGTACAATTCTCAAAAACTAAGTAGGAAATACATCCCAGTGTTTTCATTAGAGTATCTTGTCATCTTTGGGTCCTCCATAGCATTTAATTGAATGCTATGCACAAATAAATGTCCAATAAATGTTATTCAATACTGTTTTCCATACTGATTCAGTTCAACATTCAAAATTGAAGAATCTAACAGGACTGCTATTAAGGAGAGAGCTATCTTCTATATGTAATGCTATGATGAAAGCGGTAAAGAACTTCATTTCTGACACTATGAACATCTGTCCACTGAAAAATATGCTCAGGAGTATTCTTTTTTTTTCATTCTAACAAAGTTATCTAAGTCCTTATAAATCTGAATATTTGTTCTATAAAATGCAACATCAGCTAACTAAGTATAGCTAGCAAAATAAAAGCTAAAAGTATTTTCTTATTTACTAAGTTTACTTGATACATTTTACTGATGTATCAGTACTTTTGTTAAAGGGAAGTACAAGAAAGAAACCATTTAGATTTAAGAGTGCCTTGTAATTTTTTTTTTAAGATTTTATTTATTTATTTGAGAGAGAGAGAAAGCACGAGTGGGGGCGGGGGGGGCGGAGAGGGAGAGGGACAAGCAGACTCCCCACTGCACAGGGCTTGATCTCAGAACCCTGGGATCATGACCTGAGCCGAAGGAAGCTGCTTAACTGACTGAGCCACCCAGGCGCCCCAAGAGTGCCTTTTAATTTTAAATACATGAAGTGTTTAAATTAAATTTAAATAAGGCTACCAAAAGCTAGTAACTTTTTTCTTCTTTTTGTCCTCTGTCTACTAAAACAACTTAACCCAAACTAAGATAAACTCTTTTATTATTCCACCTATGATATGAGACAATAAGCATGTATATAAACGTATTTATCTTAAAAATGTGTGTGTATGTATGTATATACATATACATTGTGAGTGTATGATTTTTGCCCCAGTATGTAATGGGCACATTTGAATATCAAGTCTTTATCACTTAACCAATATTTATTGATTATTCATAGATAAATTCTACTCTGTGTGCCTCTATTCTGAGTCTGGAGATACAGAAATGAAATAGTAAGACAAAGTCTCTGCTTTCAAGTGACTTATATTTTAAGAAGAGAAAAATAGTAAAAAAATTTTATAAAAATTAAATACAGTTATGATATGTAAAACATTTATGATGGGGAAAAATTTTAAAAAACAATTACTGATAGTTGCTAAGTGCTATAAAGAAAATTGGACAATGTGATAGAAAGAAGAAGGAGTGTGTGTGGTGGGGGGTACTTCTTTAGCAAGGACAGGAGAGAAGACACCTGAAAAGTGACATTTGAGTAGAGCTCTGAATGACAAGGAGGCAGCCACGCAAAATTCTGGGGGAAGAATACTCCAAGCAAAAGGCCGAGTCATTGGGGCGCCTGGGTGGCTCAGATGGTTAAGCGTCTGCCTTCAGCTCAGGTCATGATCCCAGGGTCCTGGGATCGAGCCCCACATCGGGCTCCTGGCTCGGCCGGGAGTCTGCTTCTCCCTCTCCCTCGGCCTCTCCCACTGCTCATGCTCTCTCTCTGTATCTCTGTGTCTCAAATGAATAAATAAAATCTTAAAAAAAAAAAAAAAAAAAGCAGAGTCATTGCAAAAGCCTTAAAATGGGAACAAGCTTGGCAAAACTGAGGAAAGAAGGAAGGCCCGTGTGGCTGGACCATGAGAAAAGTTGAAAGAGATAAGGTTGGAGACCATGTAGGCCAAGATACAGAGTTGAGGTTTAATTCTAGTCATAAAAAAAAGCCACAAAAGGGCTTGGAACACAGGAGTGAGATGCCACTGCTCTGACACTTTAGAAAGATCACTCTGGTTGCTCTGCAGTGAATGCAGCACTGTAGGGATCCGAGATCAGAGGCACAGGCTTACAGAACAACTCAGGAGACTGCTCTAAAACAACTGTGGTTTTAGAAAAAGATAAGGGAAACATGGACTAATGTCATAGCAGATAAGATTAGGTTGAAATATATTTTGGAGGCAGAGCCAACTAGATTTATTGATGGACTGGATATAGGGTATGAAGTAAAGAGGAGAATCGAAGATGATTTCCTAGGATTCTAGCCTAAGCAATTGGAAAGATGAGAATACCAACTTTCTAAGATGGTAAAGACCAAAGCAGATGTTAAGACATGGGACCTCAACTTTCAGGTTGAGTCACCTAATTAGCAGTCTATGATGCACACTTGGCACCCTCAAAGGTCAGTGTGTCTGGAGCAGAGTGAGTACAGAAGGGAGGGATATGAGTGGTGGGCGGGTACTTTTTTAAATCTGGTAAGCAGTTTGGATTTTAAATGCAAGAGGAAGTCACTAAAGGCTTTCAAGTAACGGAGACATGCATGATTTGTTATGAAAACATTATTCTGACAACAGTATGAAAAACGGATTGTAGAATGAAAAGGAGATCAGTTAGGGGACATTATAAAAGTCCACGCTGGGCCTGGAATAAATTGGAGTAAATTGTGCCAGAAAGTAAGGATAAGGGCACCTGGGTGGCTCAGTCAGTTAAGTATCTGCCTTCTGCGCAGGTCATGATCCCAGAGTCCTGGGATCAAGCCCCACATCGGGCTCCCTGCTCAGCAGGGAGTCTGCTTCTCCCTCTCCCTCTCTCCCCAGCTTGTACTCTCTCAAATAAATAAATAAATAAATAAGAAAGAAAGAAAGGATAAGCTCAGTGAATGATGGAAACATGAGTAACAGACAGATGTACCAGTTGGAAGGGTCTCCTACTCAGGAGGAATTTGAGCATCAAAATAAATAATGATAGTAATGGATTAATAACCTACTGAATCAAATAGAAATCCAAAGCCCATTTTGATATCAGTGAATACATGAATAAATGAATAAAAGAGAAAGGAAAGCTCTTCCACATACAATGCTAATAAATGTAGAAGATGATGAGAATTAAAAAATTACCATTTTATATTTACGAGTAGTGTTCATCATAGAGGTGGCTGACTTAGGTAGATATCATCTATGGGCACTAAAGTTGATACATGGAGGTTTGGTGAGGAAGGGAATATTGGTATAATCTTGAAATACCTTCCTATGAAAAACTAACTGATTACAAAAGGAAAAATGGCAAATTTGAAATGGAGAGAATTGGAAGGCACCCACACAGCTGGGTGATCAAGGTTGCCTTTTGATAGGATCAGCTGAGAAGAATGTATTATTCCTGCCACAAATTCATTACCTAAGTCATGAGGAAATATCAGATGAACCCAGGAATTATCAGTCACCCTATAGATAGTAAGGCCTGTACTCTTAAAACCTGTCAAAGACATGAAAGAGAAAGTAAAAAATCTGACTAAAGGAATCTGAAAAGAGATGACAGTTGAATGAAACACACATTGTTGAATGGGACAATAGACCAAGAAGGAAAAAGAGACTGGGCTGAGACAGTTGGTGAAATCTGAATGGGGGTCTGTGGATTACATGGCAGTGTTATATTGTTCACACCCTGACTTGGTAGGGTTATACAGCAGAATGTCCTGTTTTGAAAGTAAGCTTCAGAGAAAGGCTAATTAGAGATGATAGTTGCACAACTGTAAATATTGTAAATATACAAAAAAACCTCTGAATTGAAAGAAACAAAGGAGAACAAAGGGATGAAAGAGAATAATAATAATAATGATAAGGGTGTGTGTGTGTGTGTAAATGCAGAGATGGAGAAAATGTTAAAAATGGGGGCATCTGAGAAAAGGAGATGAGGATTCTTTATATAGTTCTGACAACTTTCCTGTAAGTATGAAGTACTTCAAATTAAATTAATTTTTTAAAAAAGTGATTAGTATACCAAATACTCTAAAAGGGGAGGCTGCCAATAACACTACAAATTTTTTTTTTTTAAAGATTTTATTCATTTATTTGAAAGAGAGAGAGACAGCGAGAGCAGGAACACAGCAGGGGGAGCGCGAGAGGGAGAAGCAGGGCTTCCTGCCGAGCAGGGAGCCCGACCCGAGGCTCGATTCCAGGACCCCGGGATCATGACCTGAGCTGAAGGCAGACGCTCAACGACTGAGCCACCAGGTGCCCCAATAACACTACAAATTAAAACTAAGGTGTTTAAAACAAAAAAATCGGTCTAGTGCCCAACATTTACGACTACTCGCAAAGGACCTATGCCTATGGAGAAATGTGAAGCAACAAAAGGCAAACCACAGTGCAACTAGCTTTCACCCCTTCTGACACTATAGTCCAGGAAAATGTTTCAGTAAAGAAGAAAGAAAATATATTTATATATAAGATAAATATCTTCTTACCTGTTCTTTTATTCTCTAACCCATTTCTGCCCATCCTATATTTTGTTCCATACAATCCTAATTAATCCTAATTTTACCCATGAATTTCCAAACTTTTCTCTCTCTAATTTAACTTGGCACATATCAAATTATATCCCTAAAAAGACGTTGAATATTTTTAAAAACATTTTTACTTGGGGCATGACCAGTCAGTTAAGTGCCCAGACTCTTGATTTCAGCTCAGATCATGATCTCAGGGTCTTGGGATCAAGCCCCGCCTGGCGGTCTGCACTCAGCGGGGTGTCTGCTTGAGATTCTCTCTCCCTCTCTCTCTGCTCCCTCACCACCCCCACCTCAAATAAATAAATCTTTAAACAAACAGTTTTTACTTGGGGGTGGTAGGTATGATCCTAGGCACATAGGAACTGAGAATGAGGAGACAAAAGATTGTATCTGATTAAAATAATTAACTGAAAGTCACTGTACCACACCATTCTGCTTATGAGAGATTTTATTAGTAATTTCATTTAAAGAAATCCTTCAGAGAAATCTAAAAGCCTAGCAAAAACAAGACAGTTGGCTAACAATAAAGCCAATTCTAACCTTGCCAGGTCATGTTCAATCATAAATCACGTAGGCTCTTACCTTGGCCACCCTAAGTAACATTTCTCTTTCTTCTAAATCCTTTCTCTGCTTCTCCAATTGATCTAGCTTTTCGAGAAATTTGAGCTGTGATCTGGTATCACTAGACAGGATGTAATTTTCACTTGCCTGGAAAAAAAGAAAAAAGAAAGTCTTACGATGGTCCTAGGCAAAACATTCTACATTAGGTCTTATAAATCAGCTAACGACAATACTAACATACATAGAGAGCTAAATTTTCAGGATGTAATATTTATATTTCTGATAATACAAACAACAAAAAAGAACCTTAGTCATCCTTAAAAGTTGAGGGGTAATTAAGCATTTAAATTTCAGAGCTTTCCTAGTAGGCCTCATTCAGAGGGGATAAAGAGAAGCCAAGCAAATCCTAAGAATAGGAAGTAGAAAGCAAGAGAGTATAACATGTACCTATAATCTAAATCTTTTTAGCTAAATTATTGTCCATCTCTGCAGACCTTAGTATAATTAATTAAATCTTAGGCTTGTGAAAGACAAAACAAAAAACCAATCACTTCACTAAAAAATACACCAAAGATGAAAGTTATCACCCTTGTTTCCACTGCTGGATTGGTCTAACCTTGGCAAGTGAGTACATTTTCAATCAAAATGTAACATGAGATAAAATGGCAAACATTTAAAAACCTAAAACTTGTTTTGAGGATTCCTTTAAGCTATGAACTTGGGCAGAAACTATAGTCAAAGAAATTAAGTATACAATTTATAAATGAGAGCTGTAACAGAGAAGTATAATTATGTCTTAATTTACTCCATAAAATGATAAAATTTAGTTTCATTTACTCTGATATTCTAGAGTGTAAGACAGTGCTTTCCAATATAAATATTTTGTAATTTTCTTCATCTGATATGATCACCTATCTCTCCTAATACACATAAGACGGTGGGGGGTGGGGGGGTGGGTTGCAGTGGTGGGCAATCTTCCAAATCAGCATTTAAGACATCCTGCCATCTATAGTCATCTCAGTAATTCAGACATTTAAGCTATGGGATGAAGATTGGGGGAGACTGTATAATAGGAAAACTGAATGTTTTTAAACATTTAGTCCAACAGTCAGTGCCTAGCTTAGAAATCATAGGTATAGCACCAATCCCATCTTTGTTTTATCCCATGCTTATGGTTGATTCAATTAACTGGGACCAAGAGATTTCATATGCCCAAGATTCCTTCTAAATTAAATTTTTATTGTTGGTATTTAACTAGATCAAAAGAGTATTACATAGTATAACGAACAAGGATGTATTAGTGCTACTTATTTTAATTCATGTTTAATACAAAACGAATTCTCAAATGCTTTTAAAGTTAAATAATACAAGATAGAATATGGAATACATTATAGGCCAACCATGAGGCATAAACATAATAACCAGCGGTTTCTTAAATACTTCATCTTTACCATGTTTGTGCTCAGATACTCTGGAGATAGTTTACTGACAGAATTTAATTTTAAAAGGACAACAAACACTAAATTAAAAAGGGGCACAGACTTTCTAAAATTTAACCCAATACCATCCCTGTGCTAAGATCCCTTCTTCTCCCAACTTGGATACAACTGCCTCTGGCTTAATGCATCCTTCCTTTATTCTTACAGATGCTAAACAAATGAGTGCCTCCCCTATTCCTACTGATTCCCCAACCTTATTTAAACAAGAGTAACCCCAATCTTAAAACATTGCTTCCTGTCTACCAAGCTGGCCTAACTGAAGTCTTTATGAACACTAAATAGGGTGGGGTTTTTTGTTTTTTTTTTTAAGATTTTATTTATTTATTTGAGAGAGAGCAAGCTAGAGAGAGAGAGAGCAAACAAGTAGGGGAAGGGGCAGAGGGAGCAGCAGACAGCCCGCTGAACAGGGAGCCTGATGTGGGGCTTGATCCCAGGACCCTGGGATCATGACCTGAGCGAGGGTAGACGCTCAACCGACTAAGCCACCCAGGTGCCCCTAAATAGGGTGGTTTAACAATAAAAATATAAGGACTCAGACCAAATGATAACAGAGCAAATCAAGCAAATCCCATCTAAAGAAAGCACTACAGCCCCTTTCAACTAGAAAACACTGAAGGGCACCTGGGTGGCTCAGTCGGTTGAGCATCCAACTCTCGATTTCGGCTCAGGTCATGATCTCAGGGTCCTGGGATCAAGCCCCACAAAAGGCTCCTTGCCCCATGGGGAGTCTGCTTGAGGCTTCTCTCTCTCTTTATCCCTGCCCCCTAACAGCTTGCGCATGCGTACTCTCTCTCTCTCTCAAAAATAAATAAATTTAAAGAAAAGAAACACTGAAGCTTCTCCACAGTCACTGGTGTGCAGAAGACTATAATATACCTTCAGTGGGAAAACACCTGGCAAAAAGATCAAAAGCTTTGTATTGCATGTGTCACTTTCTACTTCTTTACTTAAATCTGTTTATGGACTATGATTAATTAGATAATTATATATAAACATGTGAAAGATTATCAAAAGCAGATGGATGTCAAATGCAAAGAGATGGTGGAATTTTGCTTTTAATAAAAATAAGCTCACTTTTGTGAAATTCGTGGGACAAAATTTCCCACACTGTACAGATAAAAAAAAGTCCTATCAGGGATGAATTGAAATATAAGGACAGGGCTAAATCTGTGACACAATAATTATTATAATATCAAAGTCTACAAAATAAGTATAATTTTGAACTAGATCCAAATATAACTAAATGATTATTACTTCTGTTTAAAGAAGAATAATAATGTAGCTACAAATTCAGACAGTGGCATTAACTGTATTAAGGAATGAGTGTGGGGAAAGGCAGGCTGGGGAAAATCAATCAGAATAGGCAGTGTATACAACAAAAGGTTAAGGAAGTGTTAGCTTTAAGCTTAAGTTACTGAGGTTCCACGTGGGGTAGATATTATCCATTTTGCCTATGGTAACTAAATCCTTAGAACATATGCTATTGATATACAACAGAAGAACTCCATCTGAAAGCTGGAACACACAAGAGAGATTTGGAGGACACTCAGAACAGTAAACCCTACTTGGAAAAATTCTATTCCACACTAAACTGTACAGTTACATTTTATACAGAAACTGCCTATTGTAAATAAAAGTGCACTCATGTATCTCTGAAAATATATAATTGAGGTGGGAATAGGAGAGAATCCAGGTTTGAAAAATTTGCTAAGATGTTACAGTAAAAAGCCAAAAAGGAAGAAAATTTTCCCCACATCCCAATATTGAAGGAAAACTGATTATCAAGTCAAACTAGATTATTACAAATTTAGGATGTTAATTGTAATCCCCAAGATAACCACCAATAAAATATCTAAAAAAGTATACATAAAAGGAAATGAGAAGGGGATCAAAATAGTATATAACAACAACAAAAATCAATCCAAAAAGGCAGTAATAACGGAAACAAGGGACAAAAAAAAAAAAGCTACAAAGCATACAGAAAATAGTGAAGTAGCACAAGTTCTTCCTTATCAGTAATCACTTTACGTGTAAATGGAATAAACTACCCAATCAAAAGGTAGAGACTAAAAGAATGCATAAAGAACATGATAGACTACAAGCTGTCTATAAGAGATTGAGTTTGGATGAAAGGACATGCATGAAGTGAAAGGATGGAAAAAAAATTTCATGTAAGTAATAACCAAAAAAAGCAGAGGTGGCTACACTAGTATCAGGTTAAATAAACCTTAAGTCAAAAATTGTTAAAAGAGATAAAGATAAACAAGGGGGGCCTGGGTGGCTGGCTCAGTCAGTTGAGTGTCTGACTCTTGATTTCCGCTCAGGTCATTATCTCGGTTGTGGGATAGAGCCCTGTGGTGGGCTCTGCACTAAGTGGGGAGTCTGCTTGAGATTGTTTCTCTCCCTCTCCCCTTCCTCTGTCTTGCCCCACTCCACTGTCACCCTCTCTCTCTCTCAGACAAATAAATCTTTTAAAAAAAGAGATAAACAGGACATGATATATTGACAAAAGAGTCAATTCATCAAGAAGATATACATAACAGACAACAGAGCCCCCCAAATGTATGAAGCGAACATTGACAGAACTAAAAAGAGAAATATGGTTCTACAGTAACAGTTGAAGTCTTCAATACCTCCCTTTCAATAAGAAGAATACCTAGACAGAAGATCAAGAAGGAAATAGAGGACTTAACTTTAAAACCCAAATAGATCCACCAGACTTTTATGAACATTCCACCCAACATAGGAGAATACATGTTCTGCTCAAGTGCACATCGAATGTTCTCTAAGAGAGATCATATGTTAGGCCACAAAACAAGTCTACATAAATTTAAATTGATTGAATCACATAAAGAATCTCCTTTGCCCATATGGAATGAAGCTAGAAATCAACAATAAAAGAGAAACTGGAAATTTCACAAATATGTGGAAACTAAACATACTTTCAAACAACCAATGGGTCAAAGAAATCTCAAAGTAAATTAGAAACTACTTAGAAGTAAATGAAAACAAAAACACAATGTACCTAAACTTACAGAATGCAGCGAAAGCAGTGCTCAGAGGGAAATTTATAGCAGTAAATGTCTACATTAAAAAAGGAAGATCTCAAATCAGTAACCTGCTTTATACTTAAATGAACTAAAATAAAAAATGAAAGTGGGGTCATTACTGCTGAACTTACAGAAATAAAAAGGTTTGTAAGACAACACTATAAACAATTGTATGCTAACAAAATAGGACCTAGAAGAAATGGACTAATTCTGAAAACACACAAAAAGAAATAACTGATACTGTTTTTTTTCCCCACAGCCTTTTCTCCTGATGATCACTTATTTTTAAGTCGGTCTTGCAAATTCTCACAAAAATTTATACAAGTGAGGACCTCAGCAATTATAAATAGTTCTTCCAAAGTTCTAAATAAAGCAGAAAGTACAGAAAATAGAATGATTCCTCCAGGGAACTTACCAGTGATGTGGAAGCTGCTATTTCTCTGAGTTCCTTTTAACTTATGGCTAGGACATTGTGACACTGACCATTCTCACAAACTCAAAACCTCATAAGGTTACCCACATACCACGTTGCACAAAATCTAGCTATCAACACTTCTTGGTATGGAGGAAAAGGTTATCTTTTTTATTTTTCATCTCTCATCCCAATAAATTCGCTCTCCACCAAAACCATAATACAAATAAATCAAGTGCTTTCATCTTGATGATGGCAAGTAATTTGGTTCCTACCACTAGAGACAAGACAGGCTATCGTTCCATTTAATTTGTTTAAAAAGCAGTGGCACCAGCATTCGCACTCAATACAATTATTTAACTTATTAAAAGGAACAACAGTGCTAACAGAGCACAGAGCACTGAAGATATATTCTCCTTGCCAATCAAAAGCTATAGGAGATGTCTCAGGCAGAACAGATGCATATCCCAATCTACATTGACACAGAAGCTTCGGATATAATTTTAAACTCTATGTTAATTTTGTCATGTAAGCATATCTAAATCAGGCAAATTAGGAATTAAACTTTTGTCTACCAATATGAACTATGTCTCTCGACCATTTCCTTTAAACATATACTTAAAATATGAATCCATACCAAAATACTATCTTTAACATGACAAAGAGGAAAGAGAAGAATTTGTACTTCTTTAATGATTTTCTTTACCTTGTAAGTTGTCATTCGATGCTGAGCAATTGTAGTCAGTTTTTCTAGAAGGCCTCGTAATCGCTCCTGTGTTGCATGGGAGATCAAGTTCACAGCATCAGAGTTAAGTTCTGTAATGTCATGCTTTTTACCTGTACAAGCAGAGAAAATCCATTACGTGTTTTAGTAGTGGCTGATAATTGAAATAATTAGCACAGCAGGTATTCTGTTCCCCCTGGAAGTCATACCCATTATGAATAAAGGTTTGGAGATTATGATTTTCCTGGTAAAGTCACAACTTCAAAGATCTTAGACATTACATTAATAAAACCTAGCCTGAAGCCTCAGAAAATATAGACATTGTTTCACTTAGCCCCTAGAATCATTCTCCTTGCAAGGTCATTTATAGGACAAAGTTAATAAGAACACAAATCAAGTCTAGTGTTCAGGGAGGAAAACGGTAACTGCAGAAATTAGTGCCATATTCTGTTAATTTTAGTAATTAAAAAAATAGAAAATTACATTTCGCTCTGTTTGACACCGTTAACAATTTATGACATTTATTTCAATGAATTCAGATTGTGGGTCTCTGTTACTGCCTTATCTACAAGACATACCTACACTTCTTTTGTCCATTACCAATCCTGCTTCTTTTGCACTAACTCATGTTCTGATAAGTTGACCTGGTAATTAGTTTACAAGCTGAAATGGGTTCAAAGCCTTATCATTTCACCCATCCATTTGAATACCTTCTCTTTCAATGTATCTCCTTCCATAAATAAACCAAACTTCTATTCTTCTTTTGGCTAACTAGGAAGAAAGATTCAGGAAAACAACTTGGACCACATACCCAAAGGCAGAAGCTCATTTATAAAAGACCTTATCAGTATTTACATAGTAATTCCTCAGCTCAGTGAAACCAACCTGTATCAAGAAAGACCTAAATCTAAAGATATAGCCAATTGTGTAGTCTAATTTAAATGAGCTTTTAATAGTGCTATTATGTTTATTTTTAACAAACATAACAGTTTGCTTTTGCACTCATCTAAAACATACTCTTATATACTCACCAAATTATGAATCAGTATAGCAAAAATAAGTTTTAATTAAAAGCCAACAAATCTTAAATACATTCTTTGACATTATTCCATAATAAATGCTAAACTTCAAAGTGTAAGCTATAGGATGTGAGGGCTATCTGGCTGTGACATGTGTCACACCACTGATCACCAGGGTGGATTCAGTTGATCTGGCTGCCAAGGCGCAGTCCCCTTCCTCTCTCACTGTTCCTTGTGCATCCCTCTCAAAGCTATGTGCTCCCTTGAAAAGAATGATCTTCCTAGATAGAGAAAGGCCATTCTTTGGTCAGGGGTATGCAAGTAGCTGCATTCCCCTACTAGAACCTCCAAAGAAGCTCCCAAGGTCCAAAATGCAGGCTATAGTAAACCAGACAGGAAGAAGATATAAAATTATTTAGCTTCTCCTAAGCTAAACCTTCAAAATATAATTCATTACTGTGTAGCAAAACTGAATTCATCATCAATTTTAGATTCAAGCAAGGAAAAAAACACTACAAAGTCAAATCTTCTCTACTAAAATTGTTAGCATACATAAATAGTGAAGGCCTTCTATATAAGGACATAATTTCAAAACCATCCAATGATTAAAATTACAACTAAACATAGGGAAGAGATAGGGGATGACCTGTCAGTTCATGCTTAAAGGAAAGAAAATGCACATTAAAAAATATGTAGTGTTTTGGAGAGAAACTTTGAAAATAATTTCATATGTATTTATAAAATAGTTTATCCTATGTAGGAAAAAAAATCCATATTTTAAAAATATTAGAAATAAACAAGGGTAGGGATTTGCAAACAATTCCAGGGTTTAGTGATCAAATGTTCTAATATCTTCACTACACTGATAATAAAACATGACAAAGTTACCAAGTTAAAATACCGTAAGAAAAATTCCCACCCTTTTTTCTTTAGATGCTTTCTTTCTTTCTTTGAGAGAGAGGGGAGAGGGAATGGCAGAGGGAGAAGGAGAGAGAGAATCTGAAGCAGACTTCTTGCTGAGCGTGGAGCCCAACACGGGGCCTGATCCCATGACCCTGAGATCATGAACTGAGCCTAAATCAGGAGTCGGGTGCTTAACCGACTGCACCACCAAGACGCCCCCCCAAAATTCCCACTTTTAAACAAAACATTCTAAGTTGACAAAACTGATGAAAAAAATCTGGTTGGTGCTTTTAAGCTTGTTACGTGATTTTATAGAATGTCTGTGTAATTTAGTTTAGGTAATTAGGAAAAAAGGAAGAACACTGGCATATTAACTCTCCTAACAGTATTCAAGTAGAAAAATCCCCCCAAAATTCTTTGGGTTGATTTATAATTTCTGTGATTAAGGAATAGTCCTGGTTCTGAGCTGTTCTGTAAAGATGGAACTTTACTATACATGGAAAACATTCCTAGAAATATATAACTACACTCACTCTATAGTTTTATTGTTTTTAAAAAAGCTTAGGTATTTCAGAAGTTGTTTTGTAATTTTCCATGATATTAAATGACAAGTTTGTGCTTAATTATTAAGAACTGAAAATACCAAATAGTTACTCCCAGAATTCTCCTTGAAAGCAGAGGTTGGCAAACTAAATTTGATCTCTTTTTGTATAAAGTCTGATGGGAATACAGTCTTGCCTATTTGTTTATGTATTCTCTATGGCTGCTCTTGCAATGTAATAGAGTTGAGCAGTAGTGACACAAACCACATGACCACAAAGTGGCAAATATTTACTATCTGGCCCTTTGCAGAAAAAAACTGCCCATCCCTGTCCTAAATGATCAAATTGTTCTTTCAATGCTAAAAACTTTCCTATCATATACTCAAAGTGTAAGTCAAGCTAGAAATAAAATTTGTCGGGTGGGGGGGGGTGGGAACTGATAAAGCTAAGTATCTACTTCTTCTCTACCAAAGCTCTAGATAATTACAGGGTTACATGGAATCAATACCAGTAAGCTTCCCAAGCCATCACAGGAAAGTATCATGCTTGTTCCAAAATTAAGGAACTGGCTCCTGTACAGTACACAATACATACGCAAAAAGAGACTGTAAGAGAGAGTAAGAAAAAGAGGGAAGGAAAAAGAAAAAGGAGTGAGGAGGGAGGTGGGGGGAAAAGTCAAACAAAACACAAGCAAACATTTTACCATCAGCTCTTCTGAATTGCTATCCTTTTGAACTGCTTATAAATTCTAGTTTTTCATAATAAAAGAAAGATTACAGAGGGGCTCCTGGGTGGCTCAGTCAGTTGAGTGTCTGACAACTGATTTTGTCTCAGGTCATGATCTCGAGCCCCACTGCTGGACTCAGGGCAGAGTCTGCTTGAGATTCTCTCTCTCCCTCTGTCCCTCTCCCCACTCACGCACTTGCACTCTCTCTCTAATAAATCTTAAAAAAAAAAAAACAAAAAACCCCCCAGATACCCAAGTTATGTTAGAAATGAAAAAAATGGAATTTGTAGAGTATATAGTAGGAGCTCAAACATTTCTTTATTATTTTGTGAACTAGATTTAAACTATGTAATAGTAATGTACTTTGTAGTCCTTAAAAATACTATGGGCGTAAATCAGAAATCAGAAACCTTCACATTTTTGTGTTAGGGCTTCAATATAAAATACAAAGATCCTTACTAAAGTATACTCAAAGGTCACTAGTATTAACCTCCCAAATTTGATATGGGCAATGAAGAAGGTACTCCAAGAAGTCCCAGGGTTAGGACACATGAAATGAGATAACTCACATGCAATAATCTCTCTCTAAACTGTCTTATTTTTCAGTCAGTGTGGGGAGAATGTAGTCTTTCATGTTTCTGCAAGTTTGGTATTAAACAACAAGAAAAAAGCTGTGTGGCTCCAGAACAAAATTGGAACATTCTCTTCCATTTCCTTCTACACACACTAGGCAGCCACCTAATAACTACTCAGTGGACCTAGGGAGAAACCTAGTATTTTAATTTAGTTCTTTTAGGGTAAAGACGAGTTTGAATTTCAGGGTTGAGAGAAGAAAAAAGGGACTTAGTCTCTATTTCTATGTTTCACAATACTTGGAATTTTCTAGATTTCATAAACATGAACTTGTAACGTATGCATGCATTTGTATACATATGTGCCTAGTCCAACCAAGAAAGGAACAGGACAGAAAAAAAAAAACAGTACATCATATGTACAAATTCACGTAAAGTAAAAATATACACATATTTCTCCCACTAAGAAATAAAAGTAAAATATTAACTTCTATTATCTAAACCAGAAACCATAGGTTATGATTTAAGTTATGTTAATAGTTTTTAAAATGAAATACTTCTCTCTATAACACCCATGAAATCCTGATTATTTCCAGAGCCTTATTTAAGCCTGAGTTCCAGGAAAACCAACCCACACTGTCTCTTTTGATAACACTTTCCCTGGAACAGACAGTCCTCTTAGGTCAATAATCTTAAGTCTGCACTTACCAATGTCTAATATTCTCTTTTGCAGAGCTCCAATGAAAAGAAATGGTTCATCTTTACATGACTGAACAAGTGTGCCAACCAATTCAGAGTTTGTTGCTAAGATGCAGGCATTTTCTTCACTGAGGTTGACCCCTGCCATGGAAGTCACATCATTGATGTCATCTTCATCTCTAAGAGGAAAAAAAGATAGCTTTTTGGTGGTGGTGGTGGTGGTTGCTGATGTGTATATGAATGATTTAAGAGAGCAAAGAATTATAGATCTCTCCTTATAACTGAAGACATTATTTTAACTCAATTCATCCAAGCAAGAGAACTGAAGAATGGCTATCTTTCCCTGGAAGCCTTTAAAAATTAATTGGTGTTCTAATCACTAGTGTACATTTAATATCAGAGAGATGAATCAGAAGCAACTCTGTCTTCTAGTGCCCATCTTTCCATCTTTCAGCTTAGTAAATGGATACACCAACAGGGACTTGGGAGTTAAACTAAGTTAACCACAAATGCCCTGCAATGAGAGACAAAGTAACAATAACAGACTTCTTTGTTTTTATCCAAGATGATTAAAAGCCCCTCAGATTTCCCCAGTGCACTCTACTGTTCCACTGAGGATCAGGAGAAATCCGCTGATCCTGAAGATCTATACCCACATAAACCCATAAGAAGAAGGTTTCTTGACTAGTTATTCTGAAACCAAATGGTTAAAACTAGTTTTGATCTTCTGCTTCAGACTTTTGGTGTGTTCCATCTGTACCAACTGAATTCATTAAACCACATCCTCGAGCAAATGGCTGCAAAGGGTCTACATATAAAATTACACACACACACACGTTAACATGACATACGTATATATATAAGAAACAAAACATGTTTGAGCTCCTTGCATTGCACCAGCAAAAATAAATAGTTTTTATCTAACAGGATTGCTACATGGCTACAGTGCTAAGATTAGTATATATGTTTAAGGATCAAGAAGAAAAAGAGAAAAGAAATACAAAAATTCCCTCACAGCATCCTTATCACCATATGTAATAACAAACACATTACTGATCATAACTCACCTAACCAATGCATAACATAATTTACACAAACATGATTACATAAAAAAAGATGTTGCTTCTCTTTATTGCATGGGCCAAATGGTATATCATGTGGTCTCACATCAATAGATTTAAATTATGGAACTCCCTGTGGTAATGCATTTGTGCACGAGAAAAGGAAATAAATTATAATTGTCAAGCACTCAAGAAATGAAGGCCTCTGGTGTTCCACTTTAAAAAGCAACACATTTGGGGTTAAGGGGAAAGAGCCCATCTTCAAACATAAGAGATTAAAAAAAAAAAAAACTATGTAAAAGAAAGAAAGAGCTAGACACAGCAGTTGAAAGTGAAGAGATAGAACAATGGTCTTATAATCTGAACAGCGGATTTAAAAGCCTAACATTAAAAGGTGTGTCTTTACAAAGAGAAGAAAAATTTAAATTTAGTATCTCAAACCACTTAAATAAAACATGCAGTACAAAGAAAGTATACTGAAATGGTTGGACTCTACCTTATCAAATGTCACAGATATTGTCAGAAGTATGGATGCTGAAAATGACTCTAAGAATCATTCTGCCACCTATGTAAATAAAGCATTTCCAGAAACATCTAAACATGTAAACATCTAAAGTGTAAGAATGGTAAAAACCATAAACCCAAAGATGGACCAAGACCCAAGTAAAAAAATAAAAGGTCTGAGTAAAAAATATTTTTTAAAAATCCATGTCTCATGGGAGCCTGGTGGGCTGAGTTGGTAGAGCATGTGACCCTTGATCTTGGGATCGTGAGTTGGAGCCCCATGTTGGGGGTAGAGATTACTTTAAAAAAACCAAACCAAAACAAAAACCCCACCGTGTGTCAAGAGAATGAAAAGACAAACCACAGAGTAGGAGAAAATATTTGCAAAAGACATAGATAAAGGACTGTTATCCAAAATATACAAAGAATTCTTAAAACTCAACAATAAGAAAACAAACAAACCAATTAAAGAACTGGCCAAAGTCCTAATAAAAAAGATGTACAGATGGCACATGAGGCATATGCTCCACATCCTTGTCATCAGAGAAATACAAATTAAAATGAGATACCACTATACACCTAATAGAAAGGCCAAAATCCTAAACACTGACAACATCGAATGCTGATGAGGAGGATGTGGAGCAACAGGAACTCTCATTCACTGCTGGTAGCAATGCAAAATGGTACAGCCACTTTGGAAGACAATTTGGCAGTTTATTATAGAACTAAACATACTTTTACTGTACAACCCAGCAAGCACATTCCGTGGTATTTACTCAAAGGAGTTGAAAATTTATGTCCACACAAAAACTTATACATGGATGTTTAGAGCAGCTTCAGAGATAATTGACAAAACCTGGAAACAGCCATAATGTCCTTTAGTAGCTAAGTATATATATAAACTGTGATACATCCAAATAATGGAGCATTATTAAGTGCTAAAAAGAAATGAGATGTCACACCATGAAAAGACACAGACAGGAACTTAAATGCAAATTATTAAGTGAAAAAAGCCAATCTGAAAAGGCTACATACTGTATGATTCCAACTACATGACATTCTGGAAAGGGCAAACTTTTGCCTTTTGGAGGCAGAGCACAGAGAATTTTTATAGCACTGAAACTACTCAGTATGATACTATAATGTTGGATACACATCATTATACATTTGGGTTGTTTTTTTTTTAAGATTTATTGATTTATTTGAGAGAAAGAGAGAGGAAGCAGGGGGAGGGGCAGAGGGAGAGGGAGAGGGGAAGCAGGTTCCCTGCTCAGTTTCCCCGCTGAGTGTGGAGCCGAATGCAGGGATCAATCTCATGACCCTAAGATCATGACCTGAGCTGAAACCAAGAGTTGGACGCTTAACTGACTAAGCCACTGAGGTACCCCTCACTATACATTTGTTAAAACCCATAAAATGTACTACACCGATAGCAAACTGTAAACTATGGGCTTTGAGGCTTAATGACTTGTCAGTGCAGGTTTGTCAACTGTAACAAATGGACCACTCTGGCAGGGGATGTTGATAATGAGGGAGGCTATGCATGTGAGGGATTAGGGGGAATTCTCTGTATCTTCCAATCAATTTTGCTGTGAACCTAACCTGCTTTATTTTTTTTAAAAAAAGATTTTATTATTTATTTGAGAGAGAGAGAGAGAACATAAGTGGGGCTGGGGGCAGAGGGAGAAGCAGGCTCCCGGCTGAACCGGGAGCCCAATGAGGGGCTGGATCCCAGGACCCTAGGATCACAACCTGAGCCGAAAGCAGATGCTTAACCGACTGAGCCACCCAGGTGCTCCAAACCTAACCTGCTTTAATAAACAAAACCTATCAAAAAAAAAAAAAGTCAACTACACATCAGTGAAGAGCTAGTCACTACAAAACAGAAACCCAGTTACTTAACATCTTAAGGATTTCAATTTTTTTTTTTTTTTAAGATTTTATTTATTTGCGAGAGAGAGAATGAGAGACCGAGAGCATGAGAGGGAGGAGGGTCAGAGGGAGAAGCAGACTCCCCGCTGAGCAGGGAGCCCGATGCGGGACTCGATCCCGGGACTCCAGGATCATGACCTGAGCCGAAGGCAGTTGCTTAACTAACTGAGCCACCCAGGCGCCCCAGGATTTCAATTTTTCCTTTAAAAAATGAGTAACTTAGGGATGCCTGGGTGGCTCAGTCGTTAAGCGTCTGCCTTCTGCTCAGGTCATGATCCAGGGTCCTTTGATCGAGTCCCACATCAGGCTCCCTGCTCAGCGGGGAGCCTGCTTCTCCCTCTGCCTGTGCTCGCTTGCTCTCTCTCTGACAAATAAATAAATAAAATCTTAAAAAAAATTATAAAAAGAAATAAAAAATGAGTAACTTAGATCAGGTGCTTTCTAAAATCCCTCTCAGCCACTTAAAAGAATGAGGCAGCTCTCTTTGACCTGATACAGAACAACTGCCAAGATATACTGTGAAGCGGGAGAAAAAAAAAATGAGGTAAAGAGACTGCCCCTTGGGGAAAAAAAAGATACACACCCGAGCATAACATATCTCTGGAAATATACATGAGGAATTCTCCTCTGGAGAGGGAAATAGGGAAGTGGAGATAAGAAAGACTTATTTTATAACCACAATATACTCTTTTCTACCTCTTGAATGTTGTACTATATACATGGATTACCAATCAAAATGATTAGTGATATTTATTTATTTTTTAATTTTTTAAAATGTTTTATTTATTTATTCATGAGAGTCAGAGAGAGAGAGAGGCAGAGGGAGAAGCAGGCTCCCCGCCTAGCAGGGAGCCCGACACAGGACTCGATCCCAGGACCCTAGGATCATGACCTGAGCCCAAGGCAGACGCTTAACCATCTGAGCCACCCAGGCGCCCGGTTAGTGATATTTAAAAATAGTAAACAAATATTTAGGAAAAGAAAACTGAAAATAGAAAATATGATGAAGTTTAGACATAAAACCCCAATATTCCCTTACAAAGAAAATCAGAATTATTTAACACAAAACATGGCCTTTACACACATGCACACAACACTGAATGTTTACAATCTCAGATGTGTATCAGGTACACAGGCACCATAAACTGCAAACTGCTTCCACAGGAGGGTTCCTGCATAACCCCTGTTGAGATCTCACACACAGGCTGGAAAGACCAGTACCAAGCATACTTAGTACCAGTACTTAGCATAGTACTAGAATTGAACAGAATTCATCAATGACGAGACAGTCCCAGGGTTTTAAGAATCTTCTTGCAGCCCTTCTCTGAAATAAGCAAGGAACTAACTGCCCAATAAAACTGTTCTTGCCTGGCTTCCCTCCTCCTATTTGGCCCTAAGCTGAACACAGCTCCCTCTAGTACATCTGTCAGTTGCTATGGTTACAGAGGGCAGCAGGAATAGAGGAAGACCCCCACTGAGGGAAGAGGAAAAGGTGCCACAATAAACAGCACCCAAGCCATTTAAAACTTCCTCTAAGTAAGGAGGCAGACTGAAGGGAAAAAAAAGTCAACACAATGTAGTAGCAGCATTACCAATAAGGCAGGAGACAGTATCAAAGGCGTTGATGTTGAAGCATAGTTGTGAGAAGAAAATGAGTCCCCGAACTACATCTTCAAGTCTTCTGGTCTAATGCAATGTCTTTTCATGAAGGTACTGTGCAAAATAATCGGTTTTGTTTTGTTTTAAAAAATATACAAAAAGGAAATTTATTTTTATTATTTTTAAAGATTTTATTTATTTGAGAGAGAGCGCACATAAGCAGGGAGAGCAGGAGAGGAAGAAGGAGGCTCACTACTAAGCAGGGAGCCCAATGCGGGACTCGATCTCAGTACCCTGGGATCATGACCTGAGCTGAAGGCAGACGGCAGACGCTTAATCAACTGAGCTACCCAGGTGCCCACAAAAAGGAAATTTAATAGTGCCTTGGCAGAAGCTTTCCAACTCAAGATTCTGTGAGATATAATAAGTTACTGTGTAAAAATTAAAGAAGAATTACCCAATTATCATTAATGTCTTACATTCTGGCTTCTAAAATCAATCTAATTCCTTAGCTTTTGATAAAGCTGTCCACTGCTTGTGCCTGACTTCTTAAATCTCTTTCACTGTCTTAAGATCTGAACAGCCCCAGACTGATGATTCTTCTAAAGTAGAGGGAATCATATTATTTTCCTGTTCAAAAACCTGTCATGTTTCCAAAAACTTAACTTGATATTCAAGGTTTTCTAGGTAATGACCTTAACTTAGCACTCTTCCCTCCCATTACTCACTATCACATAGTTCCTACTGATTCTGGCCTTGATTCAGGCCATTCCACACTTCCGGTTCTCATCTTCAAACTCCTACTTTTATTGTCTTTCAGTTGTCAAAGCTTTAGCTATATCCCAGTCCTATTTCAAATGCCTAGTTTAGAAATGCTGGTTTAATTTGTTTTTATACTTTTGTTTCTATGGTTTTTTTACTTTGTTTTTATATTTTTAAAGCATTTGTCCAATTGCTACAACTTTTCAACTTCTGAGAGCACGTTGTGTCTTCCATTTTAAACATCAGTGTGTTTCTCTTAAAAACCAATAGACTTGGGCGCCTGGGTGGCTCAGTTGGTTAAGCGACTGCCTTCGGCTCAGGTCATGATCCTGGAGTCCCGGGATCGAGTCCCGCATCGGGCTCCCTGCTCGGCAGGGAGTCTGCTTCTCCCTCTGACCCTCCTCCCTCTCACGCTTCTGTCTCTCATTCTCTCTCTCGCAAATAAATAAAAAATCTTAACAAAAAAAAAAAAAAAAAACCAATAGACTTATTTTATTGATTATATTCAACAAATATATTAAATATAATAAAGATTATATTATCTTCATTGCCTATTATTCCTAGCAGAAATGATAATAGTTGAGGAATTTCCCTCTGTTCAGAACATGTGCTATTCATTTGTTACAATGTACTGAGAAGTAGAACAGTGGGTAAAACAGTGAGTCAAACTGCCTGTAGTGCAACTCTGACTGCTTGTTATAATCTATGTGAAGTAAAGCAAATTAATCTTTCCAGACCTGCATTGTTAGTAAAATGGAGGCAATAGCAGTCCTTACATATTAGACTGAAGATTAAAGGAAGTAATTCATCCCACGGAAAAAGGAATTAGTCTAATATAGAAAGAGTTCCTACAAATAATTAAGGAAAAAAACCCATGATCCAATGGAAAAATGGAGAAAGCACATGAATTTTCACGAAGAAAAAATTTAAAATGACTCAAATATAAGATGTTCTACTCTACTCATAAGAGAAATATAAGATATAATTTTTCACCTGTTAGACTGGCAAAAACTAAGTTCACCAGAACATGTGAAAATATGCTACCATAAGCTTGCTGCTCAGTGTAATTTGTAAATTTAACCTCCATGGAGAATCATTTGATATTCTGACAATTTAAAATAAATAAGCTCAGGGTACTTGTGTGGCTCAGTTGGTTAAGTGTCTGCCTTTGGCTCAGGTCATGAGGTCATGATCCCAGGGTCCTGGGATGGAACTCCACATCAGCTTCCCTGCTCAGTGGGGAGAGTCTGCTTCTCCCTATCCCTCTGTGCTTACACACTCTCTCTCTCAAGTAAATAAAATCTTAAAAATAAATAAATAAAAGCAAGACTTCTTTATAAATAAATAAATAAATAAATAAATAAGCTCTTCTTTCTAAAAATTATGTGAAATGATAGCCACTGTGGCTTTGCTTTCCTAGTACAAAACACTGGAAATATCCTAAATATCCACCATTATATAACTTTGTTAAAAATCTCCAATCACAATGATTATACACTGATATAGAACAATCTCCAAGATTTATTACTACTAAGTTGTAAAAAAAACAAAATGTAAAACATTATGTATTGCATACTACCATCTGTGTTGAGAAGATTACATCTAGAAAGACACACAAGAAATTGCTAACAGTGGTTGGCTCCAGAATGGAAACATGGGTAGCAGAGAGAAAAAGAAGCAAGGGAAAACCTTATTTTTCCACTGTATATCTTTTCTTCCTTTCAAATATTGTACAAAATGTATATATTATCTCACTGAATAAATAAATAGTTTAGAAAGCATAAACAAAAAATTTTATTTTAAGAAGATTAAGGGCTTCCCGGGGCACCTGGGTGGCTCAGTCGTTAAGCATCTGCCTTCGGCTCAGGTCATGATCCCAGGGTCCTGAGATCGAGCCCTGAGTCGGGCTCCCTGCTCGGCGGGGAGCCTGCTTCTCCCTCCCCCACCCCCCCGCTTGTGTTCCCTCTCTCGCTGTGTCTCTCTGTCAAATAAATAAATAAAAATCTTTAATAAAAAAAAAGATTCTCTCTCTCCCTCTCTCTCCCTCTGCCTCTGCCCCTCCCTCTGCTCTCTCTCTCTCTCAAAATAAATAAAATCTTAAAAAAAAAAAAAAGATTAAGGGCTTCCCTTAGATTACTAATCCCTGGTAAAATAACTTTGCCTTCAATACTCTTCTGGTAAACCCTTAGATATAACCTCTCTACCACAGTCGGCACATAAACTCATGCAACACCCTGTTTATTCCTCCTCCCATGCCTTTGTGAAGTTATTTTTCTCATGGGAAATTCTCTTTTTCTTTCCTCTTTTGACTCAATGTAGCATAACATACTGCAGGATTTCCCAAACTTTAGTGATTTTAAGAACCATCTGGGACGCAAACAATGAATCATGGAACACTACATCAAAAACTAATGATGTAATGTATGGTGATTAACATAACAAAAAAAAAAGTATAAAAAAATTTATCTTGCAGACCTGAAAAAATATATATATATAAATTAGATCTTGTAAGTCTTACCTGACTTTGGTCATTATTATATTTCTAATTTATAGAATGAGGGTTAGTATAAAGTGTTCAATAAATATTTGTTGGATAAATAAACATTGTTCTATTGCCTAAAAAAAAAAGAACCACCTGGGAGTATATTTAAAATACATGTCTCACAATCAAATACACACCTGCACAGTACCCACGATTTGCACTCAGTGGCTCTAGGCTGGAGACCACAAACCTGGAATTTTTTTTTTTTTAATTTTATTATGTTATGTTAGTCACCATACAATACATCATTGGTTTTTGATGTGGTGATCCACGATCCATTGTTTTCATATAACACCCAGTGCTCCATGCAGTACATGCCCTCCTTAATACCCATCACCGGGCTAACCAATCCCCCCTCCCCCCTCCCCTCTAAAACCCTGTTTGTTTCTCAGAGTCCATAGTCTCTCATGGTTCATCTCTCCCTCCAATTCCCCCCCCACCATTTTTCCCTTCCTTCTCCTAATGTCCTCCATGTTATTCCTTATGTTCCACAAATAAGTGAAACCATATGATAATTGACTTTCTCTGCTTGACTTATTTCACTTAGCATAATCTCCTCCAGTCCCATCCTGGAATTTTTTTTAAACAAACATACTTAGGTGATTGTGAGGCATATACTCTGTGGACCACACTTGGAAAAATACTGAGTTATAAAAATTAAGAGCACCAAATCTATAGTTAGAGATGAAGGTTTTAGCCCCTGCTCTGACAATTATTAAAAGGATGACCTTGAACAACTTACTCATCAATTCCCTTATATATGGAGGTAAAAACTATACTTGTTACATGATTTTGAATGACAACTGTATTAGAAACCAAAACTATATTAGAAATAAAAAATGAGTATTTAGGGGCACCTGGTTGGCTCAGTGTGTGACTCTTGATCTTGGGGTCGTGAGTTCAAACCCCATGCTGGGTGTAGAGATTACTTAAAAATAAAATCATTTTAATACAGTGGAATATTACTCAGCCATCAAATGAAATCTTACCACTGGCAATGATGTGGATGGAACTAGAGGGTATTATGCTAAGCGAAATAAGTCAATCAGAGAAAAACAATTATCATATGATTTCACTTGAATTTAAGAAACAAAACAGAGGATCTTAGGGGAAGGGAGGGAAAATAAAATAAGATGAAATCAGAGAGGGAGACAAACCATAAGAGACTCTTAACTACAGGAAACAAACTGAGGGTTGCTAGAGGGGAGGTGGGTGGGGGGATAGGGTAACTGGGTGATGGGCATTAAGGAGGGCAGGTCATGTAATGAGCCCTGGGTGTTATATACAACTGATGAATCACTGAACTCTACCTCTGAAACTAAGAATACACTACATGTCAATTAATTGAATTTAAATAAAATTTAAAAATAAAATCTCTTTAAAAATGAGTATTCATTAAAAATTAATAAAACCATTACATATTAACATAAATAACATTTTAATGAAAACCAATACCAAAATTACAAAATAACTACTCAAAAGGGTGGCAGTGTTTTCTATTTTTCTAATCTCTTTAAAATCCATTGATCCTCTTCACTTTGAATGGATCTTTTACTGATGCATGATTTTGTAACATTAACTGAGTTACACAGATCTTCCAAATTTAAGCTCATTACGTATAATCCAAAATCACATGTCAATATCTGCACCAATCTAATCAGAAAATCTAA
The DNA here is from genome assembly GCF_002201575.2 of Neomonachus schauinslandi. Lineage (NCBI taxonomy): Eukaryota > Metazoa > Chordata > Mammalia > Carnivora > Phocidae > Neomonachus > Neomonachus schauinslandi. The sequence goes on from NC_058416.1 coordinate 44,959,157, forward strand.
ATATTGGGAAGATGTTAAGTTCATGGCAGTGGATACAAGTTTTCCAAATTTTTAATTTTTGCTTGAAAAGCTCAAACCTTATCACTGGCAAAAAATGCTGTCAAGTTGTTTTCCCTGAAGTGACAGGCTCACTTTTTTCATTTTTACAAAACTGTCTGTCAAATTCCCAAATCTAAACAATCAGTTTGTTTTTCAGTTATTCTTTGTTCTTCCAAGTAAAAATGGTTCTCCATGGAAAAAAGTGGTTAGTTTAGCTCACAACTGAAACATAAGCAGGGTGCTGGGGTGGCTCAGTTGGTTAAAAGTCCAACTCTTGATTTAGACCCATCAGGTGATGATGGGGGGTGCTGGTGGATTGAGCCTCCCCACCCCCTGCGCCAGGGAGTCTGCTTCTCTCCCTCTTCCTCTGCCCATCCCCCATGTGCGCACACACGCACGCTTGCTCTCTCTCTCTCAAAATAAATAAATAAAATCTTAAAAAAAAAAAAGAAATATAGGCACAAGCACTTCTCCTTGAAACAACCATGAGACTCCGGCATGCAGCAGAATAGCTTTCTGCAAACTTCCCACTTTGTCACACAGAATATTAAAAAGGTATATACTTAAGGGTAGAGACTTAAAAAAAATGTTTGCTTCCTCATTAAAAACATTAAAAAAAACACCAACAACCCTGGCTTCTTTTCATTTACTGGGAGTGTCTGAGGGTAAAAAATAAATGGCTACTAGCACAGTTTGGTGCCCCTGCCTTGATTAATGCTAAGGTGCCAGCAGTTTTCCACTGTGGCTTTTGAACCAGCAATCAAGTATACTGAAAAAGGCAAATAACAACATTAACATCATCATCATTATTAAAATTGTTTTAATCTCACAGACCCCCTGAAACAGTCTCAGTTTCAAAACTATTTTCTGTAGATCGTATTTTGGGACCTGCTAGCCTGTATTTATATTCCCAAGCCTACAATGAACATCAGAAATACTATGAGGATTTTTTTTTTTTAAAGATTTTATTTATTTATCTGAGACAGAGAGAATGAGAGAGACAGAGAGCACATGAGAGGGGGGAGGGTCAGAGGGAGAAGCAGGCTCCCTGCCGAGCAGGGAGCCCGATGCGGGACTCGATCCAGGGACTCCAGGATCATGACCTGAGCCGAAGGCAGTCGCTTAACCAACTGAGCCACCCAGGCGCCCACTATGAGGATTTTTAAAAATACAGATTTCTGCCAAGGTTCAGTCTCCAGAGATTTCATTCTGGATGAGCCCCCAAATCAACAATTTCAGTAAGTTCCCTGAGTAGTTTTCAAATTGTTGATCTGCACTATATTAGCAATTACTTACTTATAAATTGTTTTGAAAGTATCTACCACCCTCTTCCTATATTTATATATTTTCAATTGAATTATTAATACTGTTAAGAAATTTTTATTATAAATGATACTCTACTATTATCAGTCTCTTGGCTTTGATCCTTCTTGAAGATGCCCATGACATATAAATGAGATATTCCCTATCTCCTGCCCATGTAACATCAACCTCTACCTCTAATATCTCTTTTCTTTCCAACTCATTCTGCATCTAAGTACAAATATAATTTTTCCTAAACAGCATTTTACTATGACAAAATCTGGCTACAAATTCGGAAAGACTTCACAATCTCATCTCCCAAGTGTTCATTTATATAATTTCCCTGTGAAGAATGTTTAAGAACTTAATTTCTATCAAATTTCTAGTATAAGGCAACTCCTCCCAGAGGACTGTTTTGTTGAATTTTTACCCTAGATTTAGAGCTACTCCAGGCATAGCTTACACTGATGGTTCTTCTTCTCTGTCTCCTTTATCTTTCCAAGATGAGAGGGGTTTTTTTTTGTTTGTTTGTTTGTTTTGTCACTAGAGGCTGTTTTCTAAGTCCCTGCTCTGGAAAGATTAACCATATATATTATGTCATATATTATATAACATATATATATATACATATATATTTTTTAAAGATTGTATTTATTTATTTGACACAGAGAGAGCACAAGCAGGGGGATCAGCAGGCAGAGAGAGAGGGAGAAGCACTCTCCCTGCTGAGCAGGGAGCCCGACGTGGGGCTCAATCCCAGGACCCCGGGATGATGACCTGAGCCGAAGGCAGACCCTTAACAAATGAGCCACCCAGGCGCCCCATAACAATATATATTATTGATACACTTGTACATATAGGGAAAAGCAGACTCTTTAATAAGTACATGATGAAACAATTACATATGAAGCAAGGTGAACACGTTTAATCAACACTAGAGAATCTGATTCCTACAATATAAAATAAAGGACACTAAAGTTAATGAAGTAATACTGTCTATGACAATAGCGTGTAACCTTGTCCTATATTATTTTCTAAGTGTGTTTTATTTTTTTATTTCGTTTTAAAGATTTTATTTAGAGAGAGAGCGCGCACAAGTGCACGTGAGCAGGGGGAGGGGCAGAGGGAGAAGCAGACTCGCCGCTGAGCAGGGAGCCTGATGGAGGGCTCGATCCCAGGACCCTGGGATCATGACCTGACCCAAAGATAGATGCTTAACCAACTGAGCCACCCAGGAGCCCCTAACAGTATTTTAAAGAAAAAATGTAAAAATATCACACTAAACCCTAGCTGTTAAAATACTGTCACTAACAGAAGTAACATATATGCATTATCCATCTATATTTTATTTTTCTCTAAAATACAAGAACTCTTTAAAAAAAAAAACCTTAATCTTTAAGCATTATCATAGCTTCAAAAAATCAACAATTCCGTATTATCATTAAGTAGCCAGTCAGTTTAAGTGAGGTTAACTATACAAACATGCAAAGGTACTGTAATATTTGTCACTTCTGATTCTGAAATATGAAGAATGAAACATGAATCTCTGGCACCCTCTGGTGTTTAAGTACTATATAGCTTCCCTTATTCATCCCAGGTGTATTGACAAGCCAAATAGAAAATATAATTCTCTTAGTCGAAAAAGCCATGAAAAAAATAATTTTTTTAGTTAAACAAGTAGTTTTGAAAAAATAGGCAAATAACACTCTATGTTATTAAACCTCATCCAGTTAAGTCAAGACAAGATCTAATGGCATACACTATTACCTCCTCTTACTTAACAAAAGAGTCAACATCAAGGGTCTATTTTAAGGTTCATTTTAACAACAACTGAAGTGACATTGATATTAAGTATCCAAAAAAACCCAAACTTAAGCTAAAAAAGCCATCACTTCAAAAAAGATATGCATAAATCACATATGACCAAAATTACTATAAAGCATACAAAATGAAAAATGTATCTTAGTGCAGAAATAAAAGATATCCTTAAAAATAGCTATGATTATAGACACTTTTGTTCTCTTTTTTAAAATTCATTATTTCAGCAAATATTTGAATGCTTATTATGAACCAGGCCTTGTTCTAAACATTAGGTATACCATGGTAAAAAAGTTACTGTAAACTCTCAGAGATTTTTAAAGGAGTGGGGAAAAACAAGGAATGGTAAACAAAAAAACAGGATACTTTTAGATGAGTGCCTCAAGACAGCAGGTATGACTGAAGAAGCTACTTTACACTGGCTGCCTAAGCAGACACTCTAATTAGGGAGATCACTTTTAAACTAAAATAAGAAGGACCAAGACAAATAAAAACTGGAGGACAGGGGCGCCTGGGTGGCTCAGTTGGTTAAGCGACTGCCTTCGGCTCAGGTCATGATCCTGGAGTCCCGGGATCGAGTCCCGCATCGGGCTCCCTGCTCGGCAGGGAGTCTGCTTCTCCCTCTGACCCTCCTCCTCTCATGCTCTCTGTCTCTCATTCTCTCTGTCTCAAATAAATAAATAAAATCTTTAAAAAAAAAAAAAAAAAAAAAAAAAACTGGAGGACAGAGAGTCCAGGGAATATCACATCTAAAAACTGTACAGTGAGAACATGAGCATGTGTCTGAAAAACAAAAAGAAAGCGAACAAGGAGGCTGGGTCCCTTACACCATGGAATGTTATACCTGCAATGATTCAGTTTTCCTGAATGTGAGAGAATCTTGTCTTGCATATGCCACTGTTTTTTGGGGTTTTTTTTGGGGGGGGTTAGTATATCTATTATCTATAATCTTACTGAATTCTAACAAATGTAACTATGGCTCAAGATGGTTCACATCATAAAAAAGTCAATTCTTCCCCAAATTAACCTAATCACATAACCTCAAGACAAAATTTTCATAGAACTGCTCTGCTCATTCTAAAATTCATGTTTAGTAGAAAAATAACAAAGGTAAAGTGGAGATACCTTTGATAAAAAAGGAATAAAGAGAGAGGATTTGCTCTGTCAGATACAAAAATAAATAATAAATCATAATTGAAAGTGCAAAAATATTAACACAGAAATAAAAACAGCACTAAAATTCTAGAAATGTATCTTTGTACAAACAATAATTTACTATAAGATAAAGGTGACATCTCAAATCAGAAAAAGTAAGGATAATGAATTCTTCATAACTACTGTTGAGACCAGCATTTCCAACTGGGAAAAAGCTAATTTCTGCTACAGATATTTACAAAAATAAAGAATGTTGAAGATGTAAAGGTGTATGTACATATGTAGGTGTGTGTTTATATATATCTTGGAAGAAAACATGGAGGCACATCATTATGGACTCAGGATGAAGAAGAATTTTTTAGAATACAATGATATTCAAAAGCCATAAAGCATGAGAGTGATAAATCTAATACTGTGATTTAAAGTCTTCTAAAACAAAAAGACTCTAAAAACAAAGTTACAGTTAAAAGATTGGGAGAAAGATATTTATAACATACACAACAAAGAATTACTCTCCTATATATGTCTAGAAAGCAATAAGCATTCAACAGATAAATGAGCAAAAGTAATATGTTAGAAATTTCCCAGAGAAAATACTAACGGTGACATTTTTGCTTCAGGCAGTAAGTGGACTAGATTTACTGAGGAGAGATTACACGACATGCTAACTAGACCAGCATTAAGACATTTTCATTCCAGTGTTGGGTGCACAGAAGTTGTCAAAAAAGTTGTCAGTAAAAATAAGCAATAACCACACTCTAAAGGTAGAGCTGCCTTAGTGGCAAATGCCTGTGGCTGGCACTAGTTCCTGGACCTCTGTTAATGTGGAGAAATTGTATCTGAGACTGCTGGGTTAAATCGGATTCCCTAGAATAGATACTAAAGTGGTCCCAAATCAACAATCATCCCTGGTTACCATGAGAAAGTCACAAATCCACTGTGGAGTAAAGCCAACTCAATTTAAGTCCTTAGGTTTAATCTGATCTACCCATCCAATGAGGTTTTAAATTCAGAAATACTTTCTTATTATTTTTACTTTTTTAATTTTTTTGAGAGAGCACATGTGCACAAGGTTGGGGGCAGGGGCAGGAGGGAAAGAAAGAATCCCAAGCAGGCTCCACGCCCAGCATGGAGCCCAACTCAGGGCTTGATCTCAAGACCCTGAGATCAAAATCAAGAGTCAGATGCTCAACTGACTGAGTCACCCAGGCATCCCTACATTTTTCACTTCTAAATGTCCTTTTCCAAATCATTGTATTCATTTTTTTTTTTTTTTAAAGATTTTATTTATTTATTTGACAGAGAGATAGACAGAAGAGCACAAGCAGAGGGAATGGCAGAGGAAAAGGGAGAAGCAGGCTCTGCACTGAGCAGGGAACCCGATGCGGGACTCGATCCCAGGACCCTGAGATCATGACCTGAGCCGAAGGCAGACGCTTAACCATCTGAGCCACCCAGGCGCCCCATTGTATTCATTTTTTAACAGAAAACTGTTCTCCACTCATTTTTGTGATTCCACATTTTATTTCTAACCATGTTATAATAATTTTTAACATTGAATATTTGATCATCCAATGTTTGAAGTCACTGGGGTTTCAAATGTGCTGCTGTTTCATTGTACTTTAACTCTCAGGGTGACTTTTCCTTATATGTTTTACTTTTGAAAGTGAATACATACATGGATACCAGAAAACCATGGAATGATATTTTTAAAGTGCTGAAAGAAAAAAAAAAAAGTCAACCCAAAATTCTACCACTCCTGACATCACTGTCTATATAAATAATCTAAAAACTACCAGAAATTAAGAGCCTAACAAGCCAATTAGCAAAGGATTAAAGAAAAAAGCAATGTGCATTTCTATACAGTAGTAACAGAAAAGGCAATCACCAAAAATATTTATAATAGCAATAAAAAGGTACCTAGGAATAAATCCAACAGATAGATACAACAAATTATGTACAACCTTATAGATAAAATTATATCACTTTATTGAAAGATGTTAAAAAAAGGTATGCATAAACGAAGATATAAATCATATTTATAGATAGAAAGCTCAAAATTATAAAGAAATCAGCTTAAAGACAATGGACTCAATGTCATGCCAATTCAAATTCCAGCAGACATTTTTGGTGGAATCTAAACTAATACTTAAATTTGTATGGAACAGCAAAATCCCAGAAATAGCCAAGAACAGTGGAAGGGTGGGGTATGAAAGTGAAATACAGAGAAGAAATAAAGTATACTGGTAAAGGAGATGCTTTAATAAGACTTAAAATTTATTCTGAAGCTATAGTAAATTGAGAATCATGCTACTGGAAATAAACAAATTAACCAGTAAGATAAAATAGGGATGTAAAGATAGACTAAAAATGATAGCCTAGAAAAGACCCCAAATATGATATAGGAGATGCTACAGATCACTGAGGAAAGACAGAGTCTTGATTAAATCTGCTGAAACAAATGATTATGCATATGGGAAACAGTGAATTAGGATCCCTATCCTACATCATAAGAAAAAACAAAACCAAAATTAAACCGTGTTGACCAAGATTTAAATAAAAAAAGTGAAATTTCAAAACTTTTAGAACACTATAAAGGAGACTATATGATACAAAGGAGGATAAGACAGCATAAGCAATTCATATAAGAAATTGCTAAATTCAACTACTTTTTTTTAAATACAACTACTTTAAAATGAAGAACTTCTGTTCATCAAAATATACCATTAAGTGTACTAAAAACACTAACTCCAATAAATATTGGCAATACCAAAAAGTATAAAGAATTACACTAGGACTTCTGCTTAGTTGTAGACTATCACTTAGACAATTGTTCTGTCTACTAACAAAGCCAGAACATTTTTAAATTTTTTTTTTTTTAAGATTTTATTTATTTATTTGACAGAGAGAGAGAAAAAGGACAAGTAGGCAGAGTGGCAGGCAGAGGGAAAGGGAGAAGCAGGCTCCCTGCTGAGCAGGGAGCTTGACACGGGGCTCAATCCCCAGGACCCAGGGATCATGACCTGAGCCGAAGGCAGACACTTAACAACTGAGCCACCCAGGTGCCCCCAGAACATTTTTTTAAAGTTTGTTTGAGGGCAGACAAGGGTCCAGGAAACCAGGTCTTGAGGAGCCACAGTCCCAAGAAAAGAGAACCTCACCACTGGAAACCCAATTTTTTCCATGTTCTTCCATGTTCATCAAATTCTTGATGTAGAAGAAGACACTAAGAAGCCATGGAGAGGGGATGCCTGGGTGGCTCAGTCGGTTAAGTGTCTGTCTTTGGCTCTGGTTATGATCCCAGGGTCCTGGGATCGAGTCCCATGTCAGGCTCCTTGCTCAGCAGGGAGCCTGCTTCTCCTTCTGCCTGCAGCTCCCCCTGCTTGTGTGCTCACTCTCTCTCTGGCAAATAAAGAGAATCTTAAAAAAAGAAAAAAGAAAAAAAAAAAGAAGCAGCAGCCATGGAGAGGGCAGCTACTAAGAAACAGAAAAGCCAAGAGAGCATTAGGCAATCTCATGATGATGAGAGACAGAAAGTTAGAGTTCAAGGTTTCTGAGGCTGCCAATATTCAGGGTGTAAGCCATGACCCTATAAAAGAACTGAGGCACAAAGAAGCAGACTTGACATTATGTGATGATTTTTCATTCAAAGCACTGAACACTGAAGCTCTGCAAAAGAAAAGTCAAAGAAGCCAAGCAAAAAGCTTATGAAGAGCACTCTTGAGAAGGATTCTGGGAGATGGCAGAAGAGCATCAGGAATCTGTCTGGTGTAACTATTTTGGAACTTTTGAATCTTTTGAAGGCTTACAACTTTCAGGGGAAGGCTTGTAAGATAAATTGGGTTTTGGGTCAATTTCAGCTGTTAGTTTGGCAAGGGCTACCCATCCCCCCGACTCCAGCCCTGGGGCAAACAGCTATGCACAGGTATTAGAGAAGTCTGCACACAGCTTGTGGCAGCTAGGGTGTGTGTGGGGGGGGGGGGGGGCGGGGGATTGGGGGGGAAACTGTCCTCCAAATATCAGGAATATATGCTCAGGATCACTGATTGTTGCTTCTGATCTCAGAAGTGCAGACTATGAGGTGGGTGGGCATTGTTGCTAATACTCCTTTCTCTGTTGCAGGGCCCTCACTCTCTAGCCAAAGTGACTTCTAAGGCACATAAAGGGTGAGTCCCATTTTCCCCCATCCCCTCATTTACCCCTTTTAGAAGCCAGATATGAAAGATCAGGACATTCAAAGGCAACTCCATATATTTAAGGGAAAAGAGAAAGTCACCAGACATGCCCAGGGAAAGTCAAAAGCTAAAAACAATCTAAGATCTAAAGTTTATACCTCAGGTTTATCCTACAACAAAAACAACACACACAAAAAAACAAAAGACAGCAAGCCCTAGGAAATGGGAATAATCTAATTTTCAGAGATGCCGCATTATTAGATTCAAATGTCCAATTTTCAACAGAAAATCATGAGACATACAAAGAAACATGAAAGTATGACCAATTAAAAGGAAAAAAATACAACACAGAAACTATCCCTGTAAAAAAAGACCCAGGGATGGATGTACTAGACAAAGACTTTAAAACAACTGTTTTAAAGATGTTCAAAAAACAAAAGGAAGATATGAGGAGAGTCAAGAAAATGATGTATGAACAAAATGGAAATAACAATAAAGAGAAACCTAAGGGGCACCTGGGTGGCTCAGTCGGTTAAGCATTGACATCAGCTCAGGTCATGATCTCAGGGTCCTGGGATGGAGCCCCACGTCGGGCTCCCTGCTCAGCAGGGAGTCTGCTTCTACCTTTCCCTCTGCCCCTCCGCCATTCATGCGTGCTCTCTCTCTCTCTCAAATAAATAAAATCTTTAAAAAAGAAAGAAAGAAAAGAGAATAACTCAAAAGAAACCAACAAGAAATTAAGAAGCTGAAAAGTACAATAACTAAAATGAAAAATTCACAGAAAAATTCAAAGGCAGATTGGGGAAGACAAACAAACAATCTGTAAACTTGAAGACAGAGAAAATGGAAATTTACTGAGAATGAGGAGCAGACAGAAAAAAGATTGATGAAAAGTGAATAAAACCTACAAGGACCTGTGGGAAACCATCAGATGGTCAAACACATATATTACAGGGTCTCAGAACGTGAAGAAAGGGGCAGAGAATATTTAAAGAAATAATGGCTAAACACATCCCAAATGTGAGGAATAACATCAACATAAACATCCAAGAAGCTAAAAAAAACTCTAAGCAAGGTCATCTCAAAGAACCCACATTGAGACACATTATAATCAAACTTTCAAAAGACAAAGACAGAGAATCTTGAAAGCAGTGAGAGAAAAACAACTTATCACACAGATGACAGTGTCTCCCTCACTATGGTATTGGGAAAAGTGAATGTTATAGAACTTATCTTATTAGCACAGTACCTGGTACACTGTAAGTTTGAATAAATATTACTGAAATGATAGTAACTGCTAAGTTATTACCTTTTAAATAAGCCTTTAAACTGATAGGTCAAAAGAATATCTAAGACTGAAGATATCTTGATTTCTGAAGAATGAGACACTCAGTCATTGACACTCCTAATAGACAAGATGGAGTATGACCAGAATGATAACACCAATTATATAAGAAACACAATGACAAGTACAAAGCAGACAATAAACAGTGGTTAAATGGATTAGCAACATGTTGAGAAAAAAATCATTTAAGTGTTGGTTAATCCATTAGTATCACCTTAAAAGGCAGGCTAGAGTGTCAAGCTTTGTCTTTCACTCTTTTTTTTGTTTGTTTTTTAAAGATTTAGTTATTTATTTCAGAGAGGGAGAGAAAGTGTGTGCACACAGTGGCAGCTCTGGCTTCACTGCGAATTATACCAAACATTTAAAGGAGAACTAATATCAAATCCTCTAAAACTTTTCCAAAAAACTGAAGAGGAGAAGATACTTCCTAACCCATTCTATGAGGCCAGCATTACCATGATACCAAAGCCAGACAAAAATAACATAAGGAAACTACAGATTGCTGTGCCTGTCTGACTTGGTCGGTACAGCATGTGACTCTTATCTTGGGGTTATGAGTTCAAGCTCCACACTGGGTGTAGAACTTACTTTAAAAAAAAAAAAAAAAGAGAGGGGCAGCTGGGTGACACAGTCGATTAAGTGTCTAACTCTTGGTTTCAGCTCAGGTCATGATCTCAGGGTCATGAGATCAAACCCCGTGTTGGGCTCTGTGCTCAGCACAGACTCTCCTTAAAACTGTCTCTTCCTCTCCCTCTTCCCCTCACCTGCCCACACGCTGTCTTTCTCTCTCTCTCTCTCTCAAATACATATTTTTTTTTAATTAAAAAAATTTAAAAGAAAACTATAGACCAATATCCCTTATGAACAATGATGCAAAATTCCTCAACAAAGTACTACCAAACTGAATTGGACAGCATATTAAAGGATCATACACTAAGGCTAAGTGTGGTTTATTCCTGGAGTACAAAGATGGTTCAATATATAAAATTGATCAATTTAATACAGATTAACAAAAAGGAGGGGGAAAAGCCACTGATCATCTCAAGTGATGCTGAGAAATAATTTTACAAAATCCAACACCTTTTCATGATAAAAACATTTAAAAAACCAGGAATGGAAGGAAAGTACCTCAACATAATAAAACAATATATGAAAAACCCACAGTGAAAACCATATTCAATGATGAAAGACTGAAAACTTTTCCTCTAAGATCAAGAACAAGATAAAGATGTTAACTTTGGCCTCTTCTATGCAGCATGGTACTGGACATTCTAGCCAGAGCAATTATGCAAGAAAAAGAAATGAATCCAAATTGGAAAGGAAGAAGTAAAATTACCTCTATTCACAGACGATACGATCTCATGTGTTAGAAAACCCTAAAGATTCCACAAAAAGAATTAATAAATGCACTGAACAAAGCAACAGGATACAAAGTCAATACAACAAAAACAGCTACATTTCTATATATTAACAATGGACAATTTGTGAAGGAAATAAGAAATTACATTTACAATAGCATCAACAAGAATAAAATACTTAGTAAAATAAATTTAACCAAGAAGCCAAAGACTTGCACAATGAAAACTACAAAATGTTGTTGAAAGAAATTAAAGAAGACATAAATGAATAGAAACACAGCCCATATTCATGGATTGGAAGGCTTAATATTACTAAGATGTCAATGTTACCCAGAGCAATCTACAGATATAACGCAATCTCTATCAAAATCCCAGTGACATTTTTTGCAGAAATAGAAAAACCCAACTTAAAATTCATATGGAGGGGCACCTGGGTGGCTCAGTCGTTAAGCGTATGCCTTTGGCTCAGGTCATGATCCCAGGGTCCTGGGATCGAGCCCCACATCAGGCTCCCTGCTCCATGGGAAGCCTGCTTCTCCCTCTCCCACTCCCCCGTCCCTCTCTCTTGCTGTATCTCTCTCTGTCAAATAAATAAAAATCTTTTAAAAAAGAAAAAAAAGATTTTAAAACAAGATAAAAAATAAAAAATAAAATAAAATTCATATGGAATCTCAAGGGACCCTGAATAGCCAAACAATCTTGAAAAGGAACAGATGGAAGACCCACTTCCTGATATCAAAATTTACTACAGTGCTACAGTAATCAAGATAGTGTGGTACTGGGGAAATCGGAGGGGTAGACGAACCATGAGAGACGATGGACTCTGAAAAACAAACAGGGTTCTAGAGGGGAGGGGGGTGGGAGGATGGGTTAGCCTGGTGGTGGGTACTGAGGAGGGCACGTTCTGCATGGAGCACTGGGTGTTATGCACAAACAATGAATCATGGAACACTTCATCTAAAACTAATGATGTAATGTATGGGGATTAACATAAGAATAAAAAAAATAAATAAACTGGAAAAAAAAAAAAAAAAAAAAGATAGTGTGGTACTAACATAAAGCCAGACATATAACCCAAATGAAATAGAACAGAAAAGACATAAATAAACCCTTACATATATGGTCAAATGATTTTTGACAAGGGTGCCAAGACCTTTCAGTGGGGAAAGGGTAGTATTTTTAGCAATAGTATAGTGCTGAAGAAACTGGATACCCACATTAAGATGGATGATGTTGGACCTTTACCTAATTCCATATACAAAAATTTAACTGGGGGCACCTGGGTGGCTCAGTCGGTTAAGCGTCTGCCTTCGGCTCAGGTCATGATCCCAGGGTCCTGGGATCAAGCTCCGCTTCCCGCTCAGTGGGGAGCCTGCTTCTCCCTCTCCCACTCCCCCTGCTTGTGTTCCCTCTCTCGCTGTCTCTCTCTGTCAAATAAATAAAATCTTTAAAAAAATTTTTTTTAACTGAAAAAGGATCAATAACCAGAAAGGATAAAAAATATAGGACCTAAAACTATAAAACTCTTAGAAGAAAACAGGACAAACACTTTACAACATTGGATTTGGCAATAATTTCTTGGATATGACACCAAAGGCACAAGCAACAAAAGAATATTAAACAAACTGGATTTCACAAAAATTTTTAAATTTTATGCTTCAAAAGAAATTAACATCAAAGTAAAAAGGCAATCCACAGAAGAAAATATCTGCAAATCATACATCCAATAAGGGAGAAATATACAGAATATAAAACTCAATAACAAAAAAATTTGATTATAAAATAGGCAAAGTACTTGAATAGAAAATATCCAAAGACGATATACAAATGGCCAATAAGCACATGAAAAGATGTTCAACATCACTAATCATTAGGGAAATAAATGCAAATCAAAACCACAAAGAAGTATCACTTTATATCTATTATGAAGACTATTATCAAAGAAAACAAAACCAGAAAATAACAAGTGTTGGCAAGAATGTGGAGAAATCTGAACTCCTGTGGCCTGTTGATGGGAATGTAAAATGGTACAATTGCTGTGGAAAACAGCATGGCAGATCCTCAAAAAACTAAAAATAGATACCATATGATCCCATAACTCGATTTCTGGATATATAACCAAAAGAATTGAAAACAGACTTGAAGATATTTGTATGCCCATGTTCACAGGGGCATTATTCACAACAGTTAAAATGTGGAAGACACTTAAGTGTCCATTGACAGATGAGTGGATATACAACAGAATACAACTCAGTCTTAAAAAGGAAGGAAATTCTGACTTATGCTACAACATAGATGAACCCCTGAGGACATTATTCTAAGTGGAATAAGCCAGCCGCAAAAAGACAAATACTCTGCAATTCCACTTACATGAGACTGTTGTAGTCAAAATTGCAAAGACAGAAAAGTAGAATGTTGGTTGCCAAGGGCTGGGGGGTGGGGGGGGGGAAGGAAAAATGAGGACTAATTGATTAAAAGGTATAGAGTTTCATTTTATAAGATGAAAAGAGTTCTGGAGATAGATGGTGGTGATGGTTGCATAACAACATGAATGTACTTAATGCCAATTAAAAATGGTTAAGATGGTAAGTTTTTTTATTTTTATTTTTTATTTTTTTAAAGATTTTATTTATTTGACAGAGAGAGACACAGCGAGAGAGGGAACACAAGCAGGGGGAGTGGGAGAGGGAGAAGCAGGCTTCCCGCGGAGCAGAGAGCCTGATGTGGGGCTCGATCCCAGGACCCTGGGATCATAACCTGAGCCGAAGGCAGACGCTTAACGACTGAGCCACCCAGGCGCCCCAAGATGGTAAATTTTATGTGATGCGTATTTTCCAAAAATTTTTTTAAAATGGGGGAAAAAGAATTAAGACAGTTTACAACAACAACAAAAGCCTGGTGAGTTTTAAGCACTCTTAAAGTACTGAGGAAATAAAAATTTTCAGAATGCAGCAAAGAAAAGCACCCTAACTCTTAGTTGAAACTCCTGAGGGACTACATCTTGGGGCCAGGAGAACCAAAGGGATATGCTAACCTTGGAAAGATTACAACCTAGCTTTGAACCAGCTCAATTACTGACTATATTGAGGCAACTTGCTCCTCTACTGCCAACCAGAAAATTGGGTAAATTCTCTTTCTGGAGGTAACTAATCCAAAACTCTTTTTAAACATATCTGACATTGACTCAAAAAAAATTACTAAGTAGACACCAAGAAACAGGATGAAAAAGTCAGATAAAAGAAAGAGACTTATAGTTAACATGGATATTAGGAATATTAGGCATGGACTTTAAAATAAAGATGATGATTAATTGTCAAGAACACAGGAGATAAGATACTTCCACCAGCTCAGTCGGTCAATATCCACTCTTGAGACTCTGGATTTTGGCTCACATCATCTCAGGGTTGTGAGATCGAGCCCTGCCTTGTCTTGGCTCTGTGCTGGCTGTGGAGCCTGTTAAAGATTCTCTCTTTCCCCCTCTGCACCCCCTCCAGAAAAAAGATACTTCCACCAGATAACAATAATGTATTAAAAAAAGAAGTGGAGGTTATGATTTCTGGCAATGGCAGAGTAACTTGATTAATAATTATAAAATCAACATACAATTTTTAAAAAGGCAACCATTTAAAAAAGACAAATCTGGGGCACCTGGGTAGCTCAGTCAGTTAAGCATCTGCTTTCTGCTCAGGTCATGATCCCAAGGTCCTGGGATCGAGCCCCGCATTGGGCTCCCTGCTCAGCGGGGAGCCTGCTTCTTCCTCTCTCTCTGCCCCTCCCCCTGCACACTCTCTCTAAAATAAATAAATATTTTTTAAAATAATAAAAAAAGAAAAAAGAAAAATCTAGGGGCACCTGGGTGGCTCAGTCGGTTAAGCATCTGACTCTTGGTTTTGGCTCAGATCATGATCTTGGGGTCCTGGGATCAAATCCCATGTTGGGCTCCCCACTCAGTGGAGAGCCTGCTTGAGAGTCTTTCCTTCTGCCCCTCCCTTCAAGCTTGCTCTCCCTCCCTCTCTTTCTTTAAAATAAATAAATAAATCTTTAAAAAAATAAAAAAGACAAATCTAAACCACAATGACAGGAAACTGGTCAGTGGCTGGCTGGAGTGTAACAAGGGGACTGGCTAGGAAGGAGCACCAGGAAGCTTTTGGGGTATTGAAAATAGTCTATGTATCTTGATTGACACAGACTAAACACACTGCATTGGAAGACAATGATGACTGCCTAGATGTCCATCTTCTAACATTTCCTCCCAAAACAATGCAGAACAAGGAAAACCACAACCTCAGCATAACTCAAAGAGAAAGAATACCCAAACTTCAAAATAAGTATAAATGAAATAAAGGGCAACCAGTTCCTCACCCACCCACTCCTTGCCCCACCCACCCAATGTGCCCCCACCTCATCTGACTCAAGACCTGTGGTAAAAGCAGACTAAGAAAAACTGCTGTAAAGAGGTCAGAGAGGGCGCCTGGGTGGCTCAGTTGGTTAAGCGACTGCCTTCGGCTCAGGTCATGATCCTGGAGTCCCGGGATCGGGTCCCGCATCGGGCTCCCTGCTCAGCGGGGAGTCTGCTTCTCCCTCTGACCCTCCTCCCTCTCGTGCTCTCTATCTCTCATTCTCTCTCTCTCAAGTAAATAAATAAAATCTTTAAAAAAAAAAAAAAAAAAAAAAAAAAAAAAAAAAAAAAAAAAAAAAAACAAAAAGAGGTCAGAGAACTGGTGGCAGTGTCAGGCATAAGGATGAAATATTCTATTAGGAGGAAGACTAAGCACATCCCAAATCAGAAAGTACTAAAAAGATGTCCTACTAGATCATAGTACGAGCTCTATTCAGTTGAACCTCGTAGATTTAAATGTGTAAGCTGGGGATGAGGACCAAAATGGGGAAGGGAAAAATTTATACAGTGCTGCAGACAAGAGAATCAAAGAGGTTTTTCATAGGCCAATAGATACAACCAAAACCCTATTAAGAAGCATTGAAGAAAGGTGTAAAAACAACCAAGGGAATGAAAAGGAGATAAATTAAAAAAGATCAGAGGCAAAGTAATGGAAAGTAAGGGAAGTAAAAAGAATAAAATCCAAACTATTGCATTCCCTGAAGAGTAAAACATAAAACAATGGACTAGAACTAATATTTCAAACTATAATCCAAGAAAACTTCACAGACATTTCAAGAGATCAGAATCTACATATTAAAAGGGCCAACTGGTAACCTAGGAAAGTGAAGTAAGAATGGTCCATGTCTCATAGTACACTCTAATATAAAGATATTAGATTTTAAAGATAAAGAAATAAATTCTCGAGGCAGACAAAAAGATCAAATAAATAAAAAAACAACATAAATATCAAGGCAACAGTAGAGAAGCATTTTTAAAAATGCAATACGAAAAAAAAATGCAATACGAAATGTTAATTTCATATCCAGCCAGCGGTCCTTTAAATATGGAGGACATTGAAATCCATTTTTAACATAGAAGAATTTAGGATATTCTACACCAGATGAGCCTTTCTTGAGTAGATGAACTTCATCCAACCAAGAGATAACTAAGAAAAATTCAGAGAAAGGACTGAAGATGATCATTTTAATATAAAAGTAGACCTACAACTAAAATGCAGGTGGAAATGAGAAAGACTAATGCACAAATGTTTTTATATTGTGACAAAGAAATAATGCAACTAGAACTGGGAGAAGGTTGAGGAAGAAGAAAGTAGAATACCCACACATTAATATTTATATAGGTAATGGCAGAAATTAAAGAATATCAATACAAGAAGGACAAACCTAAAACTGTAATACTTCTACAACAAAGCATAGGAGATAATCTTTGTAAGCTAGAGTTGCACAAACATTTCTTGGATAAAACATGAAAAGCATAATTTACAAGGAAAAACAATGAACTGAACTTCAGCAAAATTAAATGTTTGCTCTGTGAAAGACACTGGTGAGAGAATGACAGAACACACTACATAGAAATTATTCTCAAATCACTACCATGGCAAAAGACTTGGATCCTGGATACATAAAAAATGCTAAAAACTCAACCATAAGAAAACAAATAACTCAATAAGAAAAACTGGGCAAAGGATTTGAACACACACTTCATCAAAGAAGGTATATGGATAGCAAATAAATACAAGAACAGATGCTCAACATCTTTAGTCATTAGGGAGATGAAAATTAAAACCACAAAAATAACCACAATATACTTTTTAGAATGGTAAAAATCAAAAGAACTGACAATACAAAGAGCTGACAAAGTTGAAGAGCAAATGAACTCTTATCATTGCTGGTAGAAATGCAGAATGGTACAGTTCCTTTGGTAAACAGTTTGTTAGTTTCTTAAATAGTTAAACACACACTTCCTTAGTGATCCAGCAATCATATTCTGGAAATAAAAACCTATGTTCACATAAAAATCTGTATGTAAATGTTTATGGCAGCTTTACATATTATCGTCAAAAACCAGAAACAACCCAATGTCCATCAACAGGAAAAAGGATAAAGAGATTTACATTTATATAAAGAATACTTCCCACCAATACAAAAGAACAATCATCTAATGTTCAAAATGATATGGATGAATCTCAAAAACATGCAGAGTGAAAAAAGATGCAAAAAGGTTAATGTGATTTTTCATTTATGTGAAGTTCAAGAATAGACAAAAATGATCTATGGTGATGGACATAAGAATAGCAGCTGCTGGAGGCAGGGGTCAGAGGTAATTGATTTGAAAAGAGCATGAAGGTGAAGGGTATGTTCAGTATCTTGATTATACAGGGATATATGTTTATCAAAATTCATTGAACTATACAGTTAAGGTTTGTGCACTTGTTTATAAATTATACTCAATAAAGTATTGTCAGCTTTTCAAAAAGGCATCAATATATTCATTTTATAAGTATTATTCTGTCATCTTTTCCTTTAACCAGACCAAATTTTAACTATTTATTTTCTTTACCTGAAGGATGTTGTTCCATTCTCTTTTACTTTATTTTTCTGAATAGGAGATGCTTGGATTGACAGAATCTTATTTCCTGGCAGGGTAATTTGCTTTAGAATGGAAGCTATACAAACAAAAGAAGAAAGGAAAATGAATTAAAAAAAAAATCATGCCATATTAGGAAAAATGCAGAATAATAGCTTTTAGTATACAAAGAAAATTTCAAGCTGTCCTAGAACTATATTTAAATTCAAAAACGACAGGGGCGCCTAGGTGGCTCAGTCGGTTAAGCGGCTGCCTTTGGCTCAGGTCATGATCCCAGGGTCCTGGGATTGAGCCCCACATCGGGCTCCCTGCTCAGCGGGAAGTCTGCTTCTCCCTCTTCCTCCGCCTCTCCCCCTGCTTGTGAACTCTTTCTCTCTTTCTCTGTCAAATAAATAAATAAAATCTTAAAAAAAAAAAATTCAAAAACAATGAATTTATTCCCTGTACAAGCAATCATCTTATAAAATCAAGACCTCTCCATTTCTTTTTTTTTTTTAAAGGTTTTATTTATTTATTTGACAGAGAGAGAGAGAGACAGCGAGAGAGAGAACACAAGCAGGGGGAGTGGGAGAGGGAGAAGCAGGCTTCCCATAGAGCAGGGAGCCTGATATGGGGCTTGATCCCAGGACCCTGGGATCATGAGCTGAGCCGAAGGCAGACACTTAACGACTGAGCCACCCAGGTGCCCCTCCATTTCTTTTTATATAGTCTTCAAACAGTCTACAGAATTACCAGCGTTATAAAAACACGCAGAAAAAGTGACAGGTGATAAATGTTAATAATATATCATATTTGTAGATTTAAAAAAATACACGAAATCTCTTTTACGTGTAAGAATGATTTCCAAACTTAGAAATAGTACATTTTAAAAAGAAATAAAGTTATAGCAATTTTTATGTTAAAAAGTGCTTTATATAAATATGTTATTCTAATTACAAAAATACCATGAACAGCTGCTTCTTTTATTCTAAAGCAACACATATCCCTAAAAAGTAGCTATGTATGTACAAAGAATGTACTAAATAATTATTTTTCAGTCCTCCCCCCAGGTCCTATTTAAAAGACTATCTTCTCTTAATATAACAATGAAAAAAGAGAATAATACAAAACCCCATCATGTTCCAAACCCAGTGTGATGGGGCAGGGATGGATTGGGGTCTACCTGGAGCAAACTGACTGGTAGGTATTGCAGTGCTCATTGGCATCTTCTTCTGTCCAGATTTCTGAATGGTCAATGCTGAGGAATGGGAAAGTGTGGTCACTTGTTTTGCAACACCTCCTGAAGGCTGCTGGACTACCTGAAACAATGAGAACTATTAATACACTCATTCAACTAAACCTGCTTTAGAAAAGAACAAGCTTTCAATTATAACAGTAGAACAAATGACGGTGCTCACCTAACTGTAAATACACCTTTACATTAGCGTAACAAAGTCTACTTAAAATTTATATTTGTATGTCACAAAATTATCTTGTTCAATAGTGAAAAACATGACTATTATACAATATATTTTATTTTTAGAGTGGAATTCAAATTTGCATTATATACTGCCCGACTTAAATCTCCATTTGGATCCTATTTTCATTTTTTAACTTATGGAAAATTTCAAACATATACAAAAGTAGAGGGAAGAATAAAATGAAACCACCTATTCCACTATTATCCAGCTTCAACAATGAGTAATTCTTTACCAATCCTGTTTTATCCATATCCCTACCCACTCATTTTCTCACCACCCTCAATTTTTTTTTTTAAAATCCCAGGTATATCTTTTTATCCCTAAATATTTCAAAATATGTCTCTAAAAGATAAAGACTTTTAATGGGCTGCTTTTTACAAGTCTCTGGAAAACAACAATGCTAGGGCATTCTCCAAGAGAATAGTTCAAGAAATCCAGGGGGCAAGGGTTGGGGATAAAGGAAGAGAAATTAAACTAATAGTAGGGCCTTATTTTTAGCTAAAAGAAGAAGAAAAGTCAAAATAGCAGAGCTTCATTTTTTCACTTCAAAAAAGAAAAAGTCACCATGTATATTTGAGTCCGCTATTAATAGTGAACTACTTAAAAGTCCTTAAACTCGGATACGGCTAATATAAACAAGTCAGGAGAAAGACTTCTGAACAGAATTTTGGGGATAGTATTCTATTCTCTCATTTTTTGTAAATAAAATATAAAATTTAGTGTGTATTACTAAACAAAAGTAACTCACAAGAAACTCAAAATGTCCCAGTGAAGAAGCCCATGGGAACTAATGGCCATACAGAAGAAATACAAGTTGGAATAATCCAACTGCCATCATTCTATAAAAAGAAACTCTTGAAAGAGAGAAAGAACTCTTGAAAACAATGATGTATTTTAATAAGTTGAGATTATAAACTGAGTTGTATTGTAAAGTACGAGGAATCAGATTTATATTCTACAAAGTAATATTTTGATGGATGAACAGATAAAAGAAGATATGGTATACATACAACAGAATAGTACTCAGCTACAAAAAGAATGAAATCTTGCCATTTGCAACCACATGGATATTACATGCTAAGTGAAACAAGTCACAAACTTCCAGTTATAAAATAAGACAGATGAATATAATATACAGTATAGGGAATACAGTTAATAGTATTTTAATAACTTTGAGGATAGATAATAGCTAGGTTTAGTGTGGTAATCACTTCCTAATGTATTTAGATGTTGAACATTACTATGCTGTATACTGAAACTAATATTGTATATCAACTGTACTTCAAAAAAATTTTTTATAAGTGTATGTACAGAGAAAGGTCTGTAAGTTAAAAAAACAATCTGTAAACAGTGATTATTTCCTAGGATTCTACTGCAGGGTAATTTTGCTTTCTACTTTGTGTATTTATTATATACTTTATAGATATGTACATTATTTGCTTTTTTATGATTAACATAAGCTACATTTATAATTAGAAAAATAATAAAGTTAAACTTTCAAATAACTGAAGATGAGAATATTAGAAAAAAAATTTTACAAAATAATATACATTTAGAGTCACATTTATTCATTCAGACTGAAACTCAACAGAAACAGTCCTCTAACAATTCTGTCTTATCTTCCTATTCATATTTTCTTCCTTAATATTCTTAAGTATTCTTTTCCAGTATTTTAATTGTGAAAAACAGTAATAAAATATTAGAGAGGTGTTTATGAGTTAGTCTTCATACCATTTTGATAGGTAATCATATAACAGCCCAAAGGCCTACCCCTGAGGTAGACACAGGCTCTACATAGCCTGGCTGTGTGCAGCCTCAGCTATAGAGTAGGCCCCGGGACGCCTGGGTAGTTCAGTTGGTTAAGTGTCTGCCTTTGGCTCAGGTCATGATCCCAGAGTCCTGGGATCTTCAAGTCCCCCATCGGGAGCCTGCTTCTCCCTTTGCCTGTCACTTCCCCTACTTCTGCTCTCTCTCGCTTTCTCTCTCTCTCCCCACCCCCTGACAAATAAATTCTTAAATTTCGTAAGGAAAGGACACAAAGAAACACAAGTATGAATTAAACAAGTAGATGAGAACATCCCTTACACTTTTTTTAAAAAAGATTTTATTTATTTGAGAGAGAGAGAAAGCACGTGTGAGCAGGGGGACGGGGAGAGGGAAAGAATCTCAAGCAGACTCCTCGCTAAGCACAGAGCAGGACGGAGTTTGATCTCACAACCCTGAGATTATGACCTGAGCCGAAATCAAAGAGTCCAGCACTTAACCAACTGAGCAACCCAGGCATCCCCATCTCTTACACTTTGCCTTCTCTGTATTTCAACCCTCACCTACTCCCCTGTTCATAAATACACAGCAATCAAATTCTTATCTCTAAATAACTCAAGTAGTACATACACACATAGTAATTAGAATCAAGGGTATTATCTCCTCTAATTTCTATTCCTATATAATATTCAGTATGTGATTACTGGCATGCACTCGGTAGGTTGAGTTCTAGAAAACAGAGGACCCCAACTAAACAAAAGCTACAGCTTTATAGTCAGGAAATACATGTTAGTTGCCAACTATTTCTCAGGAACAGCCAGGATGTGGTTCTTGTACCACTATTTCCTTATCTCCTGGGACAATGGCATACATCACTAAATGCCATCACTTCTATATACCCTCATCCAGCCTCAGAATCTTAACATAGAACTCCAGTAAAATCCTACAAAGAAGATTGAAACTTATATGCCATACCCAATCTAAATTAAAACTCAACGTTGGTAAACTTCAGAATATGCTGTTTCTTTCATTTAAAGGGCCTTCTAAACACTTTTAAAAATGTGCTCAAATGAATTTTTAATTATACTACCAGCTTTTATAAGGAATCCATAAATGCTCCTTCAAATTGAGAACCTCTAAGTTTCTGTTAAAAAATTTATGATCTCTGGTCTGTAGATACTCTTTAAATTTAGCTTTTGCTCAACTATGAATAAAACATTTTTTTTTACAAATATCCTAAGAAAAACTTTTAAGCATCAAAACTGAAAGCTTCTACTTACTATCTACCCATCATCTGTAGACTATAATACAATTCATCCACTTATTAACTTTTAAAGAAAAGTAAAAACATTAAGCTTAACATTTAGTTGGAGTGTGTAACATCATATAACACCTACTATGCCAGAATTGTTCAATAACCAATAACACTAACCATTTATAAGAACTAGATTGTCAGATGAAATCACAGGAACTACTGAATAGGTCCATAGTTCAACAATGAAAGCATCTGAGGACCAAAATATACAAAGCAATGAATTACTGGCACAAAATGAAAAACTTATATCTAAAGAAACTATGAACAATTCCAATTATTTCATTTGATGAGAACTCTAGCAGATCCCCAGAGGATAACATACAATAATCAATGAGATAGGAAAGATAATATATAGTAACAAATCTAAATTAAAAAAATAAATGGGGAAGGGCCTCTTTAATCTGGAATAAAAACATTATTTCATAAAATAATAATTCTATAAAATCTAAACCCTGCACTGGGAGATTAAGAGGATCCTTATAAATTGAAAAGTGTGATATTTAAAACATCTAGAAGGCAAGAAACCTATACAATTCTTCAGAAAAGCTAGTACATGCTAGAAACATATAAAACATTAAGAAGAGGTTTTAAAATTCATGATCAATCATTAAAGGAAATTAAAAAAAAAATTTTTTTTAGAGAGTGTGAAGGTGCGAGCAAGCAGGGGGGGGGGGGGGAGGGGCAAACTGAGAGGGAGAGAAAGAATCTCAAGCAGGCTCCACACCCAGCACAGAGCCTGACCCAAGGGGTGGGGGTGGAGGGAATCAATCTCACCACCCTGAGATCATGACCTGAGCCGAAATCAAGATGGTCACTTAACCAACTGAGCCACCCAGGCACCCCAGAAATAAACAAATTTTAAAACTAATATTGAACAATCTATACTTGTATTCTTCAGCTCATTTTTGGAGACTACATCCTGAGTTGCACAAACCACAGATTTGAACCAGTATGGCAATTCTCATATTTTAAATTATGATTTGCCAGATCTCTTATAAGCTGCATTGAATACTCCTATGTTTCTAGCACCCTGAGTATTTTCCCCCTCACTTATCTGGGATTAAATTGAACTATGGTTTATGATGGCCTCATGGATGATATTCTTAAATTACTTGAGTAATACTAAACTTTAGTAATATTAATTTCCTAAATTAGCTGATTTGAAAGAATGTCTTAGTTCAAGCCTCTCTGTGGCATTACCACAGAGAATGGCTTGTTTTGTGCCCCCAGGTAAAAATGTGTTATAAAACAGATTACAATGCATCTTCAGTGTCTAGATGCTCTGGTGTTTGACATTTTAAATAGGAAGGTATAAATACTGACATCAAATCTGCTGAGTAAAATTAAAACAAAGGGCAAATAAGAAAGCAGAATTCACAAGAAAAATTAAATTATTCCACATTTTTGTAAGAATGAAAGTAGGAGGTCAAAAAATCCCTAAAATTTACCATTAGATTTTCTTTCTTTTCTTTTCTTTTTTTTTAAGTAATCTCTACACCCAACGCGGGGCTCAAACTCACAATCCTGAGATCAAAAGTCCCATCCTCCCTGGACTCAGCCAGCCAGATTCCCCCCATTGGAAAACCTGTTACATTTTTTCTTGATTGAAATTGTTTCTCATGTATAACAAGTCAAACATACAAAATATAAATGCTGTCAAGATATCATTACCAGTCTTACTGTTTCAGGACACTCTAGATACCTAGAAGTTCTTGCTATGAGTACATCCTAATGGGAAAGACCCTGGGTTTTGGTCTGAGATCCAAGACTTGCTAAGTGCCAGTGGATGGGTCACTTAATGTTTCCAGATTCTAAAATTTTCTTTAGAAAAGTGTTATTTCACTTCAGGAACTAATATGGTACAGATGTTCAATAAAGATTAGCACTGATTCAACAATCACTTATGACCATAAAAAGGATTTCAATTCTGTTCAGTGCTACCAAAAAAGAGGCCTTTCCTTGAGGTGATTACTCTGTTTCAGTGGTTCCCAAAGCTGGCTGCTCAGACTGA
Organism: Neomonachus schauinslandi; assembly: GCF_002201575.2. Lineage (NCBI taxonomy): Eukaryota > Metazoa > Chordata > Mammalia > Carnivora > Phocidae > Neomonachus > Neomonachus schauinslandi. Next base: position 44,983,887 of record NC_058416.1, read on the forward strand.
TGTTTAAGAATCACTGCTTCTAAAAAGGTTTCATCTCTGAGATTAAATTCAAACAACCCAAGAGAAATTCTGCAAGGCAGGCACATTTCTTTATTTGAAAATCAAACTCAGGGTAGGAAGGGATGAAAAATGATTAGCACCCAGGAAATGACATTACTTCCTACCTACCCAAGAGTTTGACCACTGTCCAAGCTTATCTTCCCCCTTTCTTTCTTTCTTTCTTTTTTTTTTTTTAAGATTTTATTTATTTATTCATGAGAGACACAGCAGGGAGCCTAATGCAGAACTCGATCCCAGGACCCCCGGATCATGACCTGAGCTGAAGGCAGATGCTTAACCATCTGAGCCACCCAGGTGCCCTGATCTTCCCCCTTTCATCTTATGCCCATAGCTGACCTTTGCCTCAAAGACAATCATCCACAGATATTAACCTCTTCTCCTGACCAGACAACAAAGGCTGGGAAGTTTATTTAGATTTTATTATTCTCAGAAGCAGAATAAACTAAAACAATGAGATTTAACACACAGCCTTTAACATAAAGATTTATAAAAGAAAACAAGGGCAATTACCCAAAATTAAAAGAACAGCTAACTGTTATGGTATAAGGTAAGTGAGTTTACTAAGAAATGTAATTTTAAATTAATTCACCATGTAGTATTTCCTACAGGTTAGTAATAATCTGAGTCTGTCTTGATTAAACTGGAATGTTCTAAACACTATGAAAATAAAGGGAAACCTCACTAAAATGAGTCAGGAGGCCAGAAGGGGAACCTCTCACACCCTATAACTAGTCATCAACTGCAGACCCCAACAGAAAGGGAGGTGCCTTGCATTCCCAACAGGAAGAAGCCTATCCTTTACTACGCCTGTAGGAGGAAGAAAGATTTTTCACCTTGCCCAGCAACAGCCCAGCCAATGAGAGACTGTCACAACTCAAGCCAATGAGAAGGCACTACACTTCGGTTTACTCCAGCGGACTTTTGTAAAAGCCTTTTCCAACTTCCCCCTTTCCTCTGTACAAGGCCATTCTTCTTTGTTCTCTAGATCTGCCTATGGTTTTGCCATATCTTGCTTGTCCTGAATTCTAATTCTTTGCTATTCCCAAATAAACCCATTTTTGCTGGTGAAATAATAGACAGTTTTATTTCTAAGGTTAACAACACAAAAAGATAAACAGCTAAGATTTCTTTCACCTAAGAACCTCCCAACCTACCAAGTTTAGGAAAAACCACAACTTCATACTCATCTACTCCCCTCACTGTTTCCCTCTCCCCTTTGCACATTTTTCTTGAGAAATGTTACCATAACATTACTTCTGTAATGACCTTGCCCAAAAGATTCAGTCTGAATCTAATCTTGAGAAAACAATTAGATAAAACAAAGGACATTCCGCAAAACAACTAGCCTGGGTACTTAAAACTATTACAACAGAATGAGCAACTACAAAAGGCTGAGGAGTTGTTCTAGATTAAAGGAGCCTAAAGAGAAATGACAGGTAAATGCAATACGCAGTTCTTAATCAGAAACAACATCAAAAAAAGGGACATTATTGGGGCGCCTGGGTGGCTCAGTCCTTAAGCGCTCAGGTCATGATCTCAGGTTCCTGGGATCGAGCCCTACATCGGGCTCTCTGCTCAGCGGAAAGCCTGCTTCTCCCTCACCCACTTCCCCTGCTTGTGTTCCGTCTCTCGCTGTGTCTCTCTCTGTCAAATAAATAAAATCTTTAAAAAAAAAAAAGGGGGGGGGGCGCCTGGGTGGCTCAGTTGGTTGAGCGACTGCCTTCGGCTCAGGTCATGATCCTGGAGTCCCTGGATCGAGTCCCGCATCGGGCTCCCTGCTCGGCAGGGAGCCTGCTTCTGCCTCTGACCCTCCCCCCTCTCATGTGCTCTCTCTCTCATTCTCTCTGTCTCAAATAAATAAATAAATAAATAAATAAATAAGGGACATTATTAGGTATAAAAGACACTGTTGGGACAACTGGGGAAAAAAAATCATACCAATATTAAATTTCCAAGTGTGATGATAAGTACGTGGCCATTATGTTAAAAAAAAAAATCCTTTTCCTTAAGAGATACACAGTACTTAGAGGTACAATGTCACAACTTCTGCAATTAACTCTCAAGTGGTTCAGGAAAAAGTTCTGTGTGTGTGCTTATGTGTGTGAATAGAGAGAGGGAGAGACTAAGCAAGTGTGCTAAGTCAAGGATACTCAGGGGCTCATTTGACTAGTCTTGCCAGTTTCCTGAATGTTTGAAATTTTCAAAAAAAGAAACTGAGGAAGAAATGAAATGTTACTCACTAGCTGTTTGACTTGAACTGCCTGGGGAATCCCAGCTGGTTGTGAAAGGATGGGGCCCGGCTGTGCAAGTTTGATCTGGACTGGAGCAATGACGGCCTTGTCGGATGTGGTCCCAGCAGAAGTAACAACAGGCTTCACAGATGGAAGACAGAGAGCTGCTGCGGAAGCTTCTCCAAAAGTTACTGAGGGAAGGGCCAGCGTGACTGCTGCCCCAGAGACAACTGGCTTTTCAGGTTGAAGCGAGACTGCTGTAACTGTATTCTGTATAGATGTCACAAGTGGTTTTGGAGTCTGAAGCAAAACACTTCCAGCGGTTGTTCCTCCTGGCACAGCACATGGACCCACAGAATGAAGTGTCACAACTCCAGTTTTTGCTCCCCCTGGACCAGCGAGTGGATTCAGAGTCGGCACTGACACAGTACTGGGTGTTGTTGCTCCGGAAACAATGATGGGTTTTTCAGACTGCATTGAGCAAACTGCTGTTGTCACCACAGGAGAAGTTGTGGCTGTTGTGGTACAGGTGGCAATGACTACGTCACTAGAGGTCTGCTGAACACATTGCTGAATAAAGCTCTGGGAGCTGGGCATGAGTTGTCGTAAGGCATTCACACTTTTCTAGGAACGGGAGAAAAAAGAACCTGATAACTAAATAAATTAGCTGCTAGTAAAATAGAATTACTTTGTATTTCGTAGCTTTACAACCTAAGATAAATCAGAAGTATACCAGGTATTTCAGTTGAGTAAATCTGGGATCACCTGGTAGTCATATCCTGCCGATATCCAGGATACAACCAATTTAAAGCACAAAAGTGCTTTATTTTTCAATACAAAATTATTATCTCTCAGTATTAAATTTATTTTATATCCCTCAAGATCCATTTGGTAAAATAAAACACTGTGTCATACTTGTTTGTGTTTACTTATACCCCATAATAGATCACTAATAATTATTCTATCAGTAAATTTCTTTATATGACAATAGAATCTAAAAAAAAAAAGTTTTTGTTAATTAACTTTCAAACTTCGGATAAAAACAGTCTTCAAATCAAAATAAAACTAATACACGGGATGCCTGGGTGGCTCAGTTAAGTGTCTGCCGTCGGTTCGGGTCGTGATCCCGGGGTCCTGGGATCGAGTCCCACATCGGGCTCCTTGCTCAGCGGGGAGCCTGCTTCTCCCTCTGCCTGCTGCTCCCCCTGCTTGTGCTCTCTCTCTCTGACAAATAAATAAAATCTTTTCAAAAACAAAATAAAACTAATATAAACAAGGTCAATTTCCTTAATTGAGCTAGAATATTTTCTGACTAGATTGTAAATTGGTGTTTCTCCTGTATCTTTCTGAAAGAGTAATGGCAGTTCAAACTAAAAAGTAGAACATTCTGCCTTTTCATCCCTGGGGGTTTTGTTTGTTTTTGTTTTTGAGTAAGGAAAAAAAAAATGGAAAAGGAGGTAGATAGTAGATTATCTTTTGGTGAATTCAAGGGCCGTTTGGAAGTTTTCCTTGTTTTGACACTTAAATAAAGGCAGTCTGATGGAATTTTAGAAGCAAATGAGAACCATTGTTCTTCCTTTCCTTTCAGTTACATCTTTTACTTTTTTTTTTTTTAATTAAAAAGGATTGAGAAGTTCTTCTCTGAAGGTTTTCAAATATGTATATAAATGGTAACAAAGGAAAGTAAGAAGCAGAGTCTCAATGTTTTTCTAAACTCAAAAAATGGTGGGAAACAAGCTGCTTTGGAAATATATGAACAAATGAAGTGATCTGATTAAATTTAAGCTAGAAATCTAATATGAAGGGGTCCTGAGAAAAACACAATTGGAACAAATGTTAAAATAATCAGACTCAAAGAGACTATTATAAAACTGTATATTAAATTATCTCTTGATCAGCTGGCCAGAGATTAAGTGCTGAATCCCTCATCTCCATGCAACATTCAATGCTCAAGAGCTCTCAAAAATGGGGGGGAAAAGTCTCAAGAAACAAATCACAAGGCTTAATAGGTCCTTAGAAAATACATACAAACCACAAAAATTTCATGGTGTAGTATTTGGTAACTTTAAGGTAGTGTTACCCAGCAAGCAGAGTCAGATAAGATATATTCTGGACCTGTAAGTTTGATAAAAAATTAGTCGATATAAACAGTTTATCTCTAAAATGGAAAATACTATAATATCTAGCACCTAGTATCCTCGAAAGACTGATATGAAAAATAAGTGCAAACAATGCAAAGTAAAAGTAAAGTATCTAGCAAAGCATAGGATGAGTAAGAACATATGTGATTTCCTCCCTTCTCCCCCAGCGTCTCCAGTGAGTATGAAATATAGATAAATTCAAGAATTGTCAGGGTCATGTAGACAACCTATAGCTCAAAGAACTTTTGCACTGAAAGGGACCCAAGGGAGAACTGCCTCTAATTTCTCTATCAAGAGGATCATCCAAAAACAGGGCACTAGTCATTTGATATTAGATATTATGCTGAAGCTTCAACCTCCCTTTGCCCAGACCAAGTCTTCTCTAGCTAAAACATTCTCAGTTTCTTTAGCCACATTTTGTATCACATGATTGGCACCCTCCTAATCAATGTGCTCACCCTCCTAGTGACAGTTTCCATTATTTTAATATCCTTCTGAAAATGTGGTGCTCCACTTCCCTTCCCACTCTTTTTTTATGAGGCAACCAAAAGGAGTCTTCCACTGTGATGCCTCTTTCATCTCCTCTAGACAATTAAACCAAATAGTTCTTTTTAAATTTTTTAAAGATGTATTTATTTATTTGGGAGAGAGAGAGAGAGATTCAGAGAGCGAGCATGAGCAGGAGGGGCAGAGGGAGAGAGAATCTTGAGCACACTCCACACTGAGCCCAACACAGGGCTCAATCTCACAACCCTGAGATCATGACCTGAGCCGAAACCAAGAGTCGGACATTCAACCAACTGCCCCACCCAGGTACCGCTAAACCAAATATTTCTAAAGGCCACTCCTCATTCCATTATTTCAAAATTTATGGGATGACTCTGTGGTTAACTATAATTCCAGTTCTTTAATGACTTTTTAAATTTCAACTTGATTCCTCTTCAGCTTCTGAGTATCCAAAAAAAAAAAATTTTTTTATAGTCTCTTGTTATCAAATATACTATTCTATGTCAAAATTCTACTTTATTCAACAAATCTTAGAAAAGAGTATGCTTACTAACAGTATAAATCAATTTTTAAAAATAACAGCTTTCCCACCAACTTTGGCACTATTTGATTTATTATTTCTAGGAGAATATGAGTCATTAGGACAAAGAAGAGGCCCTATTTTAAAGGAAAAGTCAAGCCTTTTAAGATGCAAGCTTTACCAATAAAATCATTAAGTTATGTTCATGAATGAGATGTTACTTTTATTTTCCCAAAGTGTTCCAATCCAAAGAATATGGACTATGAACATTCTTAACAGATTACAACATTTGAGAGCTTTCTCCTACATTGTTAGTATCTTCACATAGCTATCTTATTGAAATATTCAGGATTCCAATTATTTTTAAAAATTATTTTAAGGTAATCTAACTCAAATAATTTCTTCAAAGTAACACATAACTTTACCTTAAGAAAAGGAACTAGGTGAGGCTGAGGTGAAGACTTGAGTTCAACATACAGTTGTCTAGTAAATTCTTCAGCTTCAATTTTTCCATCCTGAGAACGGCAGAAAGAAAAATACTTTCAGGTTTACAAATACTTTAAAAGAGGAAAGGCATGTAACTCATGATTGATGTAAGGAGGTAAAAGACCTACCTGTACTGTGAAAACTATAATTGAAGAGGACACAAATAAATAGAACCATATACTGTGTTCATGCACTGGAAGAATTAATACTGTTCAAGTGTCTATACTACCCAAAGCAATCTACAGTTTCAGTGCAATCCTTATCAAAACACCACCAACAGCATTTTTCACAGAATTAGAACAAATAATCCTAAAATTTGTGTGGAACCACAAAAGACCCCGAACAGCCAAAGCAATCTTGACAAAGAACAAAGATGGAGGTATCACAATCCCAGATTTTAAATTCTATTACAAAGCTATAGTAATCAAAACAGTATGGTACTGACACAAAAAAAGACACAGAGATCAATGGAACAGAATAGAGAGCTAAGAAATAAACCCACAATTATATGGTCAATTAATCTACGACAAAGAAGGCAAGAATATACCATGGGGAAAAGATAGTCTCTTCAATAAATGGTGTTGGGAAAACTGGACAGCTATATGCAAAAGAATGAAACTGGACCACTTTCTTAAATAACATACCCAAAAATAAACTCAAAATGGATTAAAGACCTAAATGTGAGACTCAAAACTATAAAGGTCCCAGAAGAAAATATAGGTGCTAACCCCTGAATATTAGCCTTAGCAATATTTTTCTGGATATGCCTTCTTAGGCAAAGGAAATAAAAGCAAAAATAAATTACTGAGGCTATATCAAACTGAAAAGCTTTTGCAGAGTAAAGGAAACCATCAACAAAACAAAAAGGCAACATACTGAATAGGGAGAAGATATTCGCAAATGTCATATCTGATAAGGGGTTAAGATCCAAAATATACAAAGAATTCACAGAATTCAATGGCCAAAAATAATCTGATTAAAAATAGACTGAGGGGGCGCCTGGGTGGCTCAGTCATTAAGCGTCTGCCTTCAGCTCAGGTCATGATCCCAGGGTTCTGGGATCGAGCTCCACATGGGGCTCCCTGCTCCGCGGGAAGCCTGCTTCTCCATCTCCACTCCCCCTGCTTGTGTTCCCTCTCTCGCTGTGTCTCTGTCAAATAAATAAAATCTTAAAAAAAAAAAATAGACTGAGGACCTGAATAGACATTTTTCCAAAGAAGACTTAGGATGGCCAACAGACACATGAAAAGATGCTCAACATCACTAATCATCAGGGAAATGAAAATAAAAACCACAATGATATATTACCTCACACCAGTCAAAATGGCTAATATCAAAAGGACAAGAAATTACAAGTGTTGGCAAGGATGTAGGGAAAGGAAACCCTTGTGGACTGTTGGTAGGAATAGAAATTGGTGTAGTCACTGTGGAAAACAGTATGAAGGTTTCTCAAAAATTTTTAAATTGAACATACAATCCAGTAATTCCACTTCTGGGTATTTACCCAAAGAAAACAAAAACACTAATTTGTAAAGATATTTGCACTCCTATGTTTACTGCAGCACTGTTTACAATAGCCAAGACATGAAAGCAACGTAAGCGTCCATTAATAGAGGACTAAAGAAGATGTGGTATACGCATACAATGGAATATTACTCAGCCATAAAATAGAATGAGATCTTGCCATTCACAACATGGATGGACTTAGAGGGTTTTATGCTAACTGAAATAAATCAGAGAAAGACAAATACTGTAAGATTTCATATATATATATATGGAATTTATTTTTTTTTAAAGATTTCAGTCTTTTTTTTTTTCTTTAAAGATTTTATCTATCTATCTGACAGAGAGAGACACCGCGAGAGAGGGAACACAAGCAGGGGGAGTGGGAGAGGGAGAAGCAGGCTTCCCGCAGAGCAGGGAGCCAGATGCGGGGCTCAATCCCAGAACCTGGGGACTACGACCCAAGCCGAAGGCAGACGCTTAATGACTGAGCCACCCAGGCGCCCCTATATATGGAATTTTTAAAAAATACAAAAAAACAGAAACAGATACAACACAGAGAACAAACTGGGGCGGGGGGGGGGATGGGCAAAATAGGTGAGTGGTTAAAGAAGGGCAAACTTCCAGTTATAAAATAAGAAAATCAAAGGGATAAAAAGTACAGTGTAGGAAATACAGCCAATAATATTGCAGTAACTTTTTATAGTGACAGATGGTAACTATACTAATGCTGTATTTTGTAATGTTTATAATTGCCAAATCACTATGTTCTACACCTGAAGTAATACAATATCTATGTTAACTATACTTCAATCAAAAATTAAAAATTTAAGTTAATTGAAATTTTTAAGAATGCTTGAAAGTTAAAAACTTGCTTATAGGATTTATAATTTTAAATATCTAAAATAGTTTTCCCAAGTGGGAAACTAGCCATTTCAAATGTGCTCTATTTCTAACAACTATAGGTAGCATAAAAAACAGTAGTAAAGAAAATATTTTAGTATTTATAAATTATACTTGTTTTCCTGTGCAATATTTGAAATATACACATTTTCTGCTGGGAAAAAGTGACCATTTTTATACAAAAAATACACAAAATGCTCATTATATGGTCAGAGAAATCTGTATATTTCAGTAGCTCAAAAAATCCAAAATTGTATTTGTCTATTATACCCTCAGCATATTTCTTAAGCATATAATATGCAATTTTTGTTAATTTCCACCTTCATCTGCTTTAATATATCTAAGCAATTCACCTGAAAGAGGATACAAAACCTGAATGATGTATAATTTAATAGCTAAAAAACACAGCATCTTGGAACTTGGGAACTCCAAGATCATCACATTTATTACTCTTCTCATCTTATAGAAAAGAAAACTAAAACTTAAAATTAACTTACTTCCACAGGTTACAAAGTATGCTGTTTGAACTTACAAGAACTGAATTTCATTATTTGTTGATAGCCTGGCTTTCTGGCATTCGCAATTCTAGTAACAATTTTTTATTTGACCAAAGAGTCAACTTTCTCTCCAAGGCCTTTTATTTTTTTTAAGATTTATTTATTTGTTTTAGAGCGAGAAAGAGTGCATGCAGGGGTGGAGGGGCAGAGGGAGACAGACTCCTCAAGCAGACTACCTGCTAAGCATGGAGCCTGACACGGGGCTTGATTCCAAAGCCCTGAGATCATGACCTGAGCCAAAATCAAGAGTCGGACACTCAACCAATTGAGCCACCCAGGCACCCCTCCCCAAGGCCCTTTTTAAGCTAAGGCATACAGAAAGTAATATAATGGATTTACTTGTTTCAGATTTATTATCATTACAAATTAAAAAACAAAAGCTTATCCTGCTTCTCCCTCTCCCACTCCCCCTGCTTGTTGTCCCTCTCTGTGTCTCTCTTTGTCAAATAAATAAATAAAATCTTTAAAAAAAAATAAATAAATAAAAAACAAAAGCTTATCAAAAAAATCCATCTAAAATAAACCTCATTTAAAGATAAGTCCCATTTAAAACATGTTCTACAAATTCTTACAGAATTTAAGCTTTCATAATACTAACTTACCAAAAGTTGTTCCACCAGTTTCTTCACATTCTGCCCCATTTCTGGAGACTGTGATCCACTACATGCTAGTTTTATTAACATTGCAAGGAAGTTCTTACATTTCTTCACATTTTCTAGCATCGCCTACAGGGGGAAATATAAACACAAATGTTAGCTGGAAAACAGAATTCAAGAAAATTTCTAAAGAGCTGTATTCATGTAAGATGGAAGTGGGAGCTTACCGGAGAAAGACTCGTCTGAACAGCTGCTGAGTTCTCTGTGTTGAGACTGGGCTCATTTGAGGGGGCAGCTGATGCTCCCAAACTTGAAGGCTTCAGGGTAGTTACGGAATTCAACGGCTTTACAGGAGTAACTGTGACAACATTGGCTGGCACAGCTACAGACTGAAATTAGAAGTAATGCACATTTAGATATGTATTACTATGAACTGTATCACAGCAGGTGCCTCGTTTCACACTTATCAGACTACACATGGATCTTGACATCTTTGCTTTCATGTTATGTTCTACTAGTCTAAGGCATCAGAACACTGTTGTAAGAGCTCTGGACTTCAGTAGATCTGGGTTTCATTCTCATCTACCTACTTACTTTATTATTATTTTTTTTTATGTTCAATGAGCCAACGTATCTACCTACCTACTTTTCACTGACACCTACTGAGTGTTGACTTCAAGCAAGTTACTTAACCTTGCTAATACTTTGATTCTCGTCTGTAAAAAAACAAGGACAGAAATGGTACCTCCCTACTCTCCTAGGTTTGTTTGTGAAAAACAGTACCAAGTGCATGGTCCTCAAAACACATTATTAATACTTCTCTAAAAAGAATTTGAAATAGTAAGTTTTTATATGAAAATATAGAATATCCTATTCCGTAATTTTCTGCTTTTTCTTAAGTATAAAGCAGAGAGATCTACTGATCATCTTATACTCAGATAAGCTGCTTTTATCTAGACTCTTAGATTAAGCATAATGAATATTACAAACTGTGATAGCTTATTTTCACACTGAAAAGAATTTTGGTTATGTCTTCCACCTTCTATTGAAATGAGGTGTGATTATAGCACCACCCGCAGGATAAAAAGTTTAATACAAGAAATCACAAGTCAGGCAATAATTTAGACAACTCAGATAAAGCAAAAATCTTATTTTAAAACAAACACAAAGTTACAGAACATGAGTCAAGTTTGAGGGTGATGGGAGAGACAACAGTATTTACAACTGACTCAGAAAACTGAACACTGCACCATCATTTTAATTTAAATATTTGTATTCCAGAGGTATACAACACAAAAAGGTCAGGTTGCAATCACCTTCAAGAAAATTTCCTTTGGTAAAAGTCAAAATAAGTGAATTCAAACGTACACCAAAATTTCCCACTTTAGAAAGACTGGAGCATATATTAGACGAAGCATGCTTTAAGGGTAAAAATGGGGAAAAAATTTAAAACATGATTAATGGTGAAGAGACTAGAATGATGAAATGTTAAGCAAAAAAGGTAAAAATAACTGCACCTAATTTAGTGAAATATTATTAAAGTAGATCTCAAGGCAACAATGAAAATGAGTCACCTTCCTATTCCTAGCCTTAGTTCTGCTCTCCAAGGACAACTACTGTGCAGTTTCTCTGAATCCTTTTGGAGACTGTCTAATAAACTTTTTCAGCTTAATCTACAGTAATTAAATACCCTTTCTTCAGTGAGTCTATATTTATACTCTGCCATTAACTCCTTATGCTATTATTTAAAGAAAGCATAATCTATAACTTTAGCTAGTGATTATGATTACCCTTCTGGACTAATGGGAAGGGTTCCTCTCCCTTATGAAGCAAAATAAGAGCCAATGAAATGCGAGCTCAGGAAAAGCATCCTATTTTTTGTGAACATTTACGGCATTTCTACTTTCCTTGTTAATATTTTATAGCCTCTAGTACAAAATCTGTCCTTCACAACTCTAATATAGCTACTAGCTGTACCTTACCAGATACCTGCACCTTCCAGGCCAATTCTTCCTCCTAAGAGGCACAAGGAGGTACACAATCCCAGTCTTACTCTACCTACATAATCCCACTGCAGTAATGGGTGGACCATCTTAAACTCAATCATAACTCCTGATATTGAAGCCCAGCCCATTCTATTTCCATGCTTTGCAAGACCATACTGGCACTGATTATGAATGTCTGGGGGCATGACCTAGAAGCTGGCAGCCTAGTAAAGTATCAGAACAGCCTGCAGAGGGCACAGGTGAAGTGCAAACTCAGGCAATACTCAATGAAGATGGAATTCCATCCTCCAAGATTCAGTGTAAGCTGTATCAAGAAACTCTATGGTACTATGTCTCCAATAGGACAAATACATGAAAACCAAGGAGTAGAGGAGCAGAGGGATGAATGGAACCACTTATCATCACTCCCAAAGACGCAATGGGGGACCCTGTGCTTCCCATTTCTACCCACAGGGGACACACTTTCACCAGAGAACACAGCAAGAGTTCCCATAAGCTAGACACCATGGCTGCCTCCTGGGTACTTCAGGTTCCTAGTGTCTAAGGAACAGCAGTAAAGAATCATTATCATGGCAGCAATAATTGACCTGACATCTGGAATAGGTAGGGTTGCTATTACACAATAGAGACTGAGGAAGAATATGTGTGGTGAATCCAGGTGATCCACTTAAGCGCCTGCTGGTGTTTCTTTGTCCAGTTGTTATGATACCATGTCTCAAGAGAGCATGGTGAGTAGGACCTCAGATCGCTCAGGGATGAAGGTCTGGTCACACCACCAGTTAAGTTACCAAGACCAGCAGAGTTATTAATCGAGAATGGAGAGAATCTAGAATGAAGAGGAGAGTCAAGGAGGGAGATGATGAGTATCAGCAACAGTGGTGAAGACTGCAGTTCATCCTAGTAACCTCCTCTTCTTTGTTTCCCCAAGGAAGAAACCCACTGGAATTCCAAAAGCTCTGGTCTTTAACATATTTAAGGAAGTAGCTCCCAGTGACACCAGGAGTAAACTGTGATATACCATTACAAGGAAATCTGTTTTGTCCCAGCTGTGGGGAATGCTATTATATAGCCCACAGATGTCAGTTCTTTCAGGATTTGTCTCAACTACAAAGAATTACCCTGCCCAACAGCACAACTTCCTTGTGGAGTTGACGTCCAGTGACTTATCCCAGAGGAGGAATTAAGGCCCAGCTGACCAATGCTGGCACACAGTAGAACAACTCTGACAGGCCATATTTCCTCCAATGTTCTCCACCCAGTTGGCAGAGGCTTTACTGGGCCTGCATCTAGTTCAAAGTCTTATTCTCCTTCCCTTCCACAGATATCGATAATTTTTTTTTTTTTAAAGATTTTATTTATTTATTTGACAGAGAGAGACACAGCGAGAGAGGGAACACAAGCAGGGGGAGTGGGAGAGGGAGAAGCAGACCCCCTGCCGAGCAGGGAGCCCGATACGGGACTCGATCCAGGGACTCCAGGATCATGACCTGAGCCGGAGGCAGTCGCTCAACCAACTGAGCCACCCAGGCGCCCCCACAGATATCGATAATTAATAAATACCTCCTATGTCAAAATTCTGTCCTGACAACTGCTTCTAGACCCTCTGACACATGGCTATTAGATGCATTTGTATTAATTTATTACATGCAAGTAAAACTGATATTCCAAGATCATACACGATGTTTATCTTGTGTTTTCCACAGCTCCAACCGTTCCCACTTTGATAAGTGTCACCAAATATCACTGAATTGCTTTCTTCAAGGTCACATGGTCATTGTGGCAACTTATACCTCTGGCAGAAAATAGCTAAATGAGAAAGAAAGGTGAGAGAAAAACCAGTGCATGCATGGACAGAAGTCAGTCACAACTTACTTGTACTGAGGAAGGCTTTGGAACAGTGGTTACAACAGTAGTTCCTATTTGTGCCAATTTTTTAACAGGTGCCACTGCCACTTTCTTAATTAACTGTGAACTAGAATTCTGGGGGGGAGGGGGGAGGGAGGAGAGATAATAGAGTCATCAGCATTAGTAATTTTAAATCAGTCAGTACTACTGTAAACATTAAACATTAAAACACTTCACCATAGCAAACTTCTTTGTTATAACTGGCTTTAAAACCTTAGAGATTTTAAGCACGTTTTCCACTATGAACCTAACTGGTCAACTGGCCAACTGACACCCACTTCGTTTTCCTAAGGAGGCAACTGATTTAACAAATAAATATTACAGTATTTTAGCATTAAAATCTTGAACTTTACTCTTTGGCTCATAGAGAAAATAAATGGATTCTTATTTAACATCTAATTATAAACAAAAATCTGCTAACCTATCTTCTCAACTCACAGCAGTTACATAAAGCAAATTGGAAAGGAAAGGAGAAGCTGTCATTGAAAGATACAGTAACAGAGAAAATGGTCGAGAACCTAGAACCAAATACTAGGAAAGCACAAAATGGGGGCTGGTGGGGGAGCGGACAGAACTGGCAGCAAATATTACCACAGAATACTATGCAATCCTTCATTAGGATGAGCCTGACTCATCAAGAAAATGTTATACCATTCAGCATTTTTTATTTTACCAGAGAAAGATGCCATTAAGAAAATTTTTTTATTGTATTTTTTATTGTATTTTTTCTTTTTCTTGTTGTAAAAAAAAAAATTTTTTTAACCTCTGGCACACAAGATAAATTTTAGTTAGTTACCTGGAAAAATTATCAGGTATGTAAAATTAACCATTTTCTAACAACACCAACTAATGAAATATTACAGATTTCTGAATTTCTTAAAAGTCAGTCCTGTAAGGTATGTATAAAAATGAACACCATAAACTGTAGTGTTAATATTTTATACCACAAATTAAAATTGAAACAGAATGATTATTTTCTTTCCATTTAGAGATACAAATAGCCCTTTGAACATTCCCTTGAGGACTATAAAATCTTTGAGTATGAAGAAAAATCATTAGTATTTTAGCAAATACCAAATGACAAAACCAAACACCTTAATTAACATGTTCAAGGAAAATGGCTTAATTCAAAAAGTTGAGCAGAATCATCTATTATTCTTATTGACAAATACACACACATTTATAGGAAGAAAATAGCTGGAAAATTAAGGAGGATTAAAAAAACTAATAATAAAAAAATTAAAAAATAAAAAAAAAAACTAAGGTATATTACCGGCATTGTACAGATTTTGACTGTATGAGTATTCGTTGGTACAGCTGGCCTTGAAGTTATGTTAGTAGTGGTCTCTGCTCTTGTCACAGCTTGCTGAGGAGATACCAACATCAACTGGCCACTGTTACTTTTGATCAAAACTGTTCCTAGAGTTAGAAGAAAGCAAAATATGACTTCTAAGCTAATAAATGAAACAATCATGTATTTTGTGTTCTGACCATTTCTTTCAACACTGTAAAATGCTCTGAATAAGTGATTAATACATACTGAATTCCATGTATACTAATTATTATGCTACTTAAAAGGAGCCAAAACACTTTTCCTTCATGACATCAAACTATAGAACTACAGTAAGATGGTAATGGAACCAGATTACACAACGTAACCGATGGAATAAATTGGAGAATTCCAAAATAGACCCATGCAGATATGTTATATCAAATTCTCCTAGGAGGCACTGCAGATTAGTGAGGAAAAGAGCAACTATTTGATAAATAAGGCTGTGTCAATTAGTTATCTATATGGAAAAGATTACAAGTTTCACACCACACAGAAAACCCCAAGGGCATTAAGAGTATAAAGGTAAAAAGTAAAACCTTTTAAACTCTTAGATAATGTAGAAAATTATCTTTCTGAACTTGGAATAGGGAAGAATTTCTTTTTTTTTTTTTAAAGATTTTATTTATTTATTTGAGAGAGAGAGAATGAAAGAGAGCACATGAGAGGGGGAGGGTCAGAGGGAGAAGCAGACTCCCTGCCGAGCAGGGAGCCCGATGCGGGACTCGATCCCAGGACTCCAGGATCATGACCTGAGCCGAAGGCAGTCGCTTAACCAACTGAGCCACCCAGGCACCCGGGAAGAATTTCTTAAAATAAGTCTGATGCATTAAAGTATATTAAAAAAAATTTTTTTTTTGTTTAGCAAAAGACACCATCAGGTAAAAACTAAACGACAAAATGGGAGAAAATTTTAGTTCACATACGTTCAAAGGACAAATATCCAAAATGCACAAAAGAAACACAAATGGCAATGATAAGGAAAAGTAAATTAAGACCACAGTGAGATATCACTTTATATATATATACCTAGACAGACAAAAATTAAGAAGTCCAATGACAATATTAAGTGTTAGAGAGATGTGCAGCAACAGGAACTTTAACATCTTGATGATAGTAATATAATTTGGTACAAGTGCTTTGTTCAACTTTACATGATTGTGCCAAACTGATTCCCATTTGCACACTCTTTAACCCAGTATTTCTAATCTAAAGAAATTCTTGTCCATGTCAGTAGGAGGCACAAACAAGAATATTCATAGCTGAAGTTCCATTTCCAGAAAGGGAGCATGAAGAGCTCAACAAACCTGCTCCCCAGCAAAGGAAGCATAACTGGTGAAAATTATTTTTAAAAACAACTATTTAAAGTCTTTGGAAATTGTGTGAAGGCATACAGAAAATGACTTCACCATTATTAATGAGGATTTACTAAAACTCAGTAAGCACAGCAAGAAACAGTGGCATCTCAATCATGACTCACTCCCTTTCCCTTCTCAGATCAGGCAGTGTGGCCAACAAAGGCCCTCTCTCTCTCCCTCCCAAGCTCCCAGTTGAGGGCTATGGTATCTCTCTGGGAGGAGCAGGCCACCAGCATTTCTGATCTCCCCCACAATGAGCTGCATACAGCAGAGGACAAATTTGAGACAAGTGCATCCAGAGGTTTCTAGGCTTCTTTTACTCATCCCTACTCATAAAGGGAAGGTTCTACTTCAGGGATGGCACACTAAAAGTATCTGGACCCCACTCTCCCTCACCCCAGTTCTTTTGTAGGATGGAGGTTCCATGCTGGAAGAAGTAAGTAGATAAGACCAGATGGTGGTAGCCCAGTACCCCACTCCTAAAGCAGGGATACTGCCCACAAAGAAGCATTCCACAGTCCTGATCCCCACTCCAAATATCTCTATAGGGAAGCTGACTTTATTTTATTTTTTTTTAAAAGATTTTATTTATTTATTTGACAGAGAGAGAGATAGCGAGAGCAGGAACACAAGCAGGGGGAATGGGAGAGGGAGAAGCAGGCTTCTTGCCGAGCAGGGAGCCCGATGTGGGACTCGATCCCAGGACCCTGGGATCATGACCTGAGCCGAAGGCAGATGCTTAACGACTGAGCGACCCAGGTGCCCGCTGACTTTATTTCAACACAGTGTGGGGAAGCTCAAAGGTAACAGCACTCTCAAATACAACAAAAACAATTAAAAGAAGGATGGTAGCTTCATGACAGATACAAGCTAGGCCATAGGCCTAGCTCTAGTTTATCAGAGAAAACCAGAAATAAAAACAACTAAGAAGGGCTCTCTTGATGTCAGAACAAACCTCAAATATTAAAAGTAGCCTAAATTTAATTGGATCAGACTATGGAACAAGTTGGGCCCTATGGCATTGTTGAAAACAATAGGGTAAATGGCTGGCAAAGGTAGAGCCTAATACCTGGGTATGATACCAAGAGACACACAGCTTAACAGAGAAATCAGAGAAAGAGAAAGTCAAGGAGAGCCCTGTCATCTCAGGGTGGCTGAGCTTATGCCCATGGTTGTGCCCTCTGAGAAGCAACATCAAAGGCTTCCCACTGTGGGGAAAAATAGACTTCACTAGAATAAACCAGTCAGACATTTAAAAAAAAAAAAAAAAGCAAACAATAATACACTCAAGGGAACAGGGGGCAGAATCCAGAGTTGCTGCAATATATTAAATTTTTTAAAGATTTTATTTATTTATTCATTTACTTGAAGGGGGGCAGAAGGAGAGAGAGAAGCAGACTCCCTGTTGAGCAGGGAGTCCAATGCAGGGCTCGACCCCAGGACCCTGAGATCGTGACCTGAGCCAAAGGCAGATGCTTAACCAACTGAGCCACCTAGGGACCCCAACATACTAGTTTTGAATAACAAGTTACACAACATGCAAAGAAAAAGAAAAGTATGACACACAGGAAAAAAGGCAGGCAAGAAAAACCACCTATGAGAAGGACTGGCTGTCAGATCTAGTAACAAAAACTTCAAAGTAAACATTATAAATATGTTCAAAAGACTAAAGGAGACCATGCTTAAACAAGTGAAGGAAGGTATGATGATATCATCAAATAGAGAAAGATAGATATTATTAAAGGAAAAAAAAACAACTTCGGTAGTTAAAAAAAAATACAGTAACAAAAAAATCCACTAGAGGGGCTCAACAGTGAAACTGAATGAGTAGAAGATCAGTGAACTTGAAGATAGATGAATGGAGATTATTAAATCCAAAGAATGGAGAGAAAAAAGAATGAAGAAAAATGAACACAGCCTCGGAGAAATGTGTACCACTGAAAGGCACAGCAACATAGGCATAATGTGAGTACCAGAGAGGGAGGACAAGAGAAACAGAAAGAGAGATAAAGAAACAGAAAAATATTCAAAGAAATAATGGCTGACAACTCCCCAAATTTGAGGAAGAATAATCTAGATGTCCAAATAGTTCAACAAACTCTAATACATTGAAAGAGATCCACACCAAGACACTTCAAAATAAAAGTGTTTGACTATTAAAAGAAAATCTTGAGAACAGCAAGAGAAAAATGACTCCTTATTTACAAGAGATCCTCAACAGGATTAACAGCTGACCTCTCATCAAAAACAATGGAGGCCAGGGGCACCTGGGTGGCTCAGTCGTTAAGCGTCTGCCTTCGGCTCAGGTCATGATCCCAGGGTCCTGGGATCGAGCCCCGCATCAGGCTCCCTGCTCAGCCGGAAGCCTGCTTCTCCCTCTCCCAATCCCCCTGCTTGTGTTCCTTCTCTTGCTGTCTCTCTCTCTGTCAAATAAATAAATAAAATCTTAAAAAAAACAAAAAAAAAAACAATGGAGGCCAGAAGGCAGTGAAATGACATATTCCACTTGCTGAAAGCAAAAAAAAAAAAAATCAACCAACAATCAGATATTCATTAAAAATATCTTTCAAAATTGAAGGCAAAATAAAGACATTCCCAGATAGGGGTGCCTGGCTCAGTCGGTTAAGCGTCTGCCTTTGGCTCGGGTCAGGATCCCAGAACCCTGGGATTGAGCCCCATTTTGGGCTCTCTGCTCAGTGGGGAGACTACTTCTCCCTCTCCCCCTCCCCTCTTTTTCTCTCTGTCAAATAAATAAATAAAATCTTAAAAAAAAAAAAAAAAAAAGACACTCCCAGAATAAAACTGAGTGGACTGGTTGACTAGCAGACACACCATATAAGAAATACTAAATAAAGTTGTCCAGGCTCAAAACAACTGATCCCAGGAGTAATTCAAATTCACATGAAAATGAAAAAGGGCACTGGGAAAGGTGATTACATAATTTGACAATATAAGTAAATGCCTATTAATTCTGCTTCTCTTAATTTTTGTAAAGAAATTGTGTAGAAAAATATGTATATAATTATGTTTTTGGACCCATAACATAAAAATGTAATATATTTGTGAATAACAGCAGAAAGGAAGTGGATGGGGGGCACCTGGTTGGCTCAGTTGTTAAGCGTCTGCCTTCGGCTCAGGTCATGATCCCAGGGTCCTGGGATCGAGCCCCGCATCGGGCTCCCTGCTCAGCCAGGAGCCTGCTTCTCCCTCTCCCACTCCCCCTGCTTGTGTTCCCTCTCTAGCTGTCTCTCTCTCTGTGTCAAATAAATCTTAAAAAAAAAAAGAAAGGAAGTGGATGGGACTAAAGTTGTATCACACTAAGGAAATGACTTTGGTTGAAAACAAATGAAGAAAACCAGAAACGGTAACTCACAGAGTAATAAAACAAATGCTACAAATATGTCCTGTGCTCCTTTCTTCTGTCAGTTTCTTTAAAAAACAAAAAGTTACATAAGGTAATAATTATAACAAGGTATTTGTTGGGTTTCTAACATATCTAGATGCAATATGTAGAGCAATAATAGTACAAAATAAAAAAGGGGGAGGAAAATGAGCTAAATAGAAACGTTTCTATATCTCACCCAACTAAGTTATTATAAATGTGAAATAAATTCTTACTAGAATTTATTAGATATATATACAACATATACTAGATATATTTTGTAACCTCTAGAACCACTAAATATATATATTGAAAAATTATAAAGAAAACAAAGTGTCACACTAGAAAATATTCACTTAGTGCAAAAGAAAGCAGGAAAAAGGAATACAGGAACAAAAATGAGAGGATATATAGAAACAAAAATAAATGGCAGACCTAAACCTAACTATAGAAATAACATTACATGTTAACAGATTAAATAATCCAATCAAAAGGCAAAGTGTCAAACCAGACCAAAAAAAGATAAGGTCCAACTATATGCTGCCTACAGGAGACACACTTCAGACTCAAATATAAAACAAAGTTGAAAGTAAATGGCATATCATACAACAGCAACCATAAGAAAGCTAGAGTGGCCATACTTATATCAGACAAAATAGTCTAAAAGTGTTACTAGAGATAAAGAGGTGGCATATTATAATTGATAAAACACCCAGTGATCAGGAATATTGACAATTATAAACATTTTTGCAACAACAAACAGCCCAAAATACATGAAGCAAAAGCTGACATAAAGGAAGGGAAAAACAGAAATGCAACGATAATAGTTGAAAGACTTAAATACCCCATTTTCAACAAAGGATAGACAACTATATAGAAGATCAACAAGGAAATCAAATACTTCAAAAATACTATAAACCAAACAAATCTAAAACACACCTATAGAATATTCTACCCAATAACAGCATTCTCCTTTAGTGCACATGGAACATTCTCAGTATAGACCACATGCTAGGACATAGAACAAGCCCCAGTAAATTTTAAAAGACTGAACTCATACAATGTATAGTCTCTAACTACACTGGAATGAAATTTGAAATCAACAACAAAAAGAAATTGGGGGAACTCAGAAATATTTAGAAATTAATTACTCCTAAGTAGTCATTTGTCAATGAAGAAATCACAAGGGAAATTGGAAAATACCTTGAAATGAGTGAAAATGAAGACATAATAAACCAAAATTTATGGCATGCAGATAAAGCAGTGCTTAGAGGGACATTTATAGTCACAAATGGCAGTATTTAAAAAGGATGGCTCAGTAAGTTAAGCATCCCAACTCTTGATTTTGGCTCAGGTCATGATCTCAGGGTCACGAGATCCATCGAGCCCTGTGTTGGGCTCTGTGCTGGGTGTGGAGCCTGCTTAAGATCCTCTCTCTCCCTCTCCCTCTGCCCCTCCCCCCACCCCCATTCCTCCCTCTCTCTCTTAAAAAGGAAGATTCAAGGGGCAACTGGGTGGCTCAGTCAGTCTTACTCTTGATCTTAGCTCAGGTCTTGATCTCAAGGTCGTGAGTATAAGCTCCACTGGGTGTGGAGCCTACTTAAAAAAAAAGGAAGATTCAAATCAATAACTTAAACTTCTGTCTTAAGATACTGGGGGAAAAAAGCAAAATAAAAACTAAAGCAAGCAGATGAAAGAAATTAATAAAGATTAGAGCAGAGGTAAATAGAGAGTATAAAAACAATTGAGAAAAAGAAAAACAAAAATGGGTTCTGGGAAAAGACCAACAAAATTTAAAAACCTTTACCAGACTGACTAAGAAAAAATAAGAGAAGGCTCAAACTACTAAAACCAGGAATGAAAGAAGGGACATTACTACTACTTTATAGAAAGAAGGATAATAAGGGAATAATACTATGAATAATTGTAAACCAATAAATTAGATGACTTACATGAAATGGACAAATTCTTTTTTTTTTTTTTTTAAGATTTTATTTATTTGAGAGAGAATGAGAGACAGAGAGTATGAGAGGGAGGAGGGTCAGAGGGAGAAGCAGACTCCCTGCTGAGCAGGGAGCCTGCTTCTCCGTCTCCCTCTGCCTCTCCCTGCCACTTGTGCTCTCTCTCTCTCTCTCAAATAAATAAAATCTTGGAAAGAAAAGAAAAGAAAGGAAAGGAAAAGAAGAAAAAAAAGAGGCAACCTGAAGAGGGCTCTAACAAATGAATTTAATTACTAATCAAAAAAAAGTATCCACAAGATAAGCCCAGGTCCACATGGCTTCACTGGTGAATTCTACCAAACATCCAAGGAAAAATTAATACTAATCATTCACAAACTCTTCCAAAAAATAGAAGGAAACATGTATCAACCCATTCTGTAAGGTCAGTGGTACCCTGATACAAAAACCACATAAAGACATCAAAAAAAACTAGAGACCAATACGCCTTATAAATATAGATGCAGAAAGTCCCAACAAAGTACTAGCAAAGTGAATACAGCAGCACAAAAAAGTGTTATACTCCATCAAGTAATATTTATCTCAGTGTGAAAGGCTGGTCTAACATACAAACATTACTGTAAAAAAGCATATCAATATAGGACAAAAACCCCAGGATCATCTCAACAGAAGCAGAAAAAGCATCTGACAAAACCTAACGCCCCTTTTTTCATGATGAAAACACTCAAAATAGGAATAAAAGCAAACTTCCTCAACCTGGTAAAAGAGATCTACAAAAAACTCACACCTAACATCACATTTAATGGTGAAAGACTAAATGCTTTCCCCTTAAGATGAGGAATAAGACAAAGATACCTGTGATGAGAAATGAGACAAGAATGCCTGCAATCACTACTTCTATTCAACACTGTACTGAGTTCTAACCAGGGTAATTAAGCAAGAAAATGAAATAAAAGGCATCCAAAGAAAGCAGTAAAACCATCTATTCACAGATAATACGATCTTCTATGTAGAAATCCTAACAAATCCACAAAAAAAACTATTAAAACTAATAAAGTTCAGTTTGGAGGCAGGATACAGAATCAATGTATAAAAATCAGCTGTATTTTTATACATTTGCAATGAATGACTAAATTCATGACAAAGAAAACAATGCCACTGACAATAGCACCAAAAATAATAATATACTGATAAATTAAACAAAATAAGTACAACACCAGTACTCTAGAAACTACAAAATGCTTTTGAAAGAAATTAAAGATCTAAATAAATGGAAAGACACCCCGTATTTGTGGATTGAGAGACTTAATACCTACTTTCCAAGATCATTAACAGGATTAAATGAGGTAATACTTTCAAGCAGGCTTTTGAATTTTAAAGTTATCAATAGTAATAACTGTTATTAATACCAAAAGGTTCACAATCCAAACTTTTCTTCAACTAAATACTCAAAACTTCAGTAGGAAGTAATATTAGAATAGTTGAAGACAATACTGAGAATAAAATAACAAGAGCTCATCTAAAGTCAATGCTCTTCTAACTGAAGTGTTTATCTATCCCAAAGGCCCAGTTCTAATGAGCAACAACCTAGTGAAAAGGACTTATAAACATATAAAGGAAACTGAACAGTAGTCTCTTTTCTGAAAACCAGCTACCAAGTCTCTTTGAATCAAATCCTGATAAATTTGACTCATTTTCCAATCATAAAAGGATAACCAGTTTGCCTACTTATCCTACAGACATGTTGAAAGAAAGTAAACATACATTAGGTTACAGAGCACCTTTCCTCTAAAAATATTGTTAAAGTGTAAAGTGGTCCTGTGCTCATTCTCTATCTGGTATATAATTTAACATACTACTCTACTCATCTGACCAGTGAACTGCTATGTCCTAAGATGACTTTCCTATTTTGTCTTGGCTACAAGTTGATCTGGATGGTGGCTGTGATTGCCCAACTTCCTAGCGTTGGTAAATACTGACCCTGAAAGGATAGCAGACCACACAAATCTAAGAGCCAGAAAAACTTCAGAATTCACCTATTATAATTTAGTATCTATACATAATTGCCTGACTGGTGACCTTCTAGTCTCTACTGAAATAAGTCTAGGGTTTTAAAAAAAAAAAAAAAAAAAAGATGAAATTTAATAAAGTTAATAGAATTTCTGGGTTTTTTGTTTTTTTTTTTTTAAGATTTTATTTATTTGACAGAGAGAGACACAGCGAGAGAGGGAACACAAGCAGAGGGAGGGGAGAGGGAGAAGCAGGCTTCCCGCCGAGCAGGGAGCCCGATGCGGGGCTCGATCCCAGGACCCCGGGATCATGACCTGAGCCGAAGGCAGACACTTAACGACTGAGCCACCCAGGCGCCCCTAAATTTCATCTTTTAAAAGTAGGATCATATGTTTTCAGGTGGTTTTACCTTTTTAACTTGCCATATTTGTTTTTACACATGTCTTAGTTTACAAAAATAATATTGTTGTAGAAAAATTAAGCCCAGAATAACCCAAGGAAATTCTCAAAATCTCTTTAATTTCCAGGAGACGTACTGTGTCTATTTACCACTGTATCCATGGTAATGAGCATAAAACCTAGTATACAGTTAGCACTGAAATGTGTGAGTAGGTTAAAAAATACAGAACTTTAAAATACTTGTATTTCCTTGATCCAGAAATTCCAAAATTCTTGGAATTTGTTATCTGTCCCAAGAAAATAAGACACACATCACAATCTAAATATAAAAACATTCTGTTTACTTTTATTTATAAGTAATCTTTTTAAACAAAAAGGCATAAGCAACCTAAATGAATAGAGAAAAGATTAAATAATGGGTTATGCACCCATTAAAATTAAACTTTTGAGGTTAGAACATACAAAATTGTCACTATATAATAATAAGTGGAAAAGAAGGATATAGAAATTAAATAATAGAATCCCAATTATGTAAAAAAGAAAAAAAGAAAATAAAGGAAGCATCCACAAATTTTCTTCCCCAAAGAAACTAAACTTTGGGGGGAGTGAAATGTTCTCCATATCTTGGAGTGGTGGCTATATCTTTGTCAAATTTTTCAAAACTTATTGTAAATGGTTTCCTTTTTAAAATAAATATACATGTAAAGAACTGTAACTCCATAAAGTTTATATAAAAAAGGAAACTAAAAGATATACTCAAAACATCTGCGGTGATTTTTCTGTACTTTCCAAATTTTGAATAACAGACATAAAAAAGTGGGGGCACAAAGACATTGAGGTTATTTCAAAATCCATCCTTTGAAATTATAATAAAATCTTTTAAAAAATAAATTATAGTGAATTTGGTGGATGCCAATATACATTAGATAAATAGCAACCAGAGTACCTATAGCCCAATGCTATACAGGTACCTTAAATATTTAGGGCATGCCTGTTATGCAACTCTGTATTCCACACAAATGTTGTTCTTTAGAGTTCTGTGACATGTAGACCTATATTCTTAGTTAACCCATATGATACTTCTATGAAGAAGGTATGATCCCATTTTAGACATAAGAAAACTGACACTGAGGATGAGGTTAATAAACTTGCCCCAAATCACAGACTTATTAAGTGGTAGAGCTGGGATTCAAATCCAGGTCTGTTGATTCCAAGGCCAATGTTCTGCCCTTTATTGCTACACTTCACTGCTTTCCACAAGAGGCTAACCCACCAAGCCCCTTGTTATCTATAAATCTGATTAGCACACCTAGTCCTTACTCTGAACTAAACTTGCCCTGAACTAATAAACCTTCCCAGCTACTCTATATTATATACTTACTTTACTTCACAAACTAACAAGAGCCCTCTGAGGCATAGTTATTCAGTAAGTAACAAATCTATATAACATTATCATCCACCCACATTTCTCTACATTTGAAGTCTATCTCTCTCCACTCAATTATAGGACTCATCTACTCTTACTGTTAATGAAAGTCAAGTCTGGAAAATTACTTATTAGATTTCATAGGTAGATTTTTATTTTATTTTTTAATTTTTTTTAAGATGGTATTTATTTATTTGACAGAGAGAGAGCACAAGCAGGGGGAGCAGCAGGCAGAGGGACAGGGAGAAGCAGGCTCCCCACTGAGCAGAGAGGACCCTGGGATCATGACCCCAGCCGAAGGCAGACACTTAACTGACTGAGCCACCCAGGCACCCCCATAGCTAGCTTTTAAAAATTAAGTATTAACATTGTTGATTATGCATTTTAATGATCTTTTGCGGATAAAATTTGGTAATCCTATGAAAAGATTACCTTTTGAAACAACAATTCCACTTCTAGCAATTTATCCTATAAAAAACACATTTACAAAACGGCACAAAAATACACAAAGATGTTTATTATAGCATCATTTGTAATAAAAGAAAGTAGTGCAAACAATATCAATATCTACGAATAGCAAAGTGGTCAAAACATGATGGTACATTGATACAGTGGACTAGTTAGCAATTTAAAAAATGAGGAAGATTTATAGTTACTAACATGAAAAGGATAACACTGTTAATAGCAATACTCTGGTGAAGGGGGTATATTACATTTCAGTAATGCTTTTTTTCTTTTACATGAGCACATGCATTTTTGTAAGCAGAATGAGCAAAGAAATTAAAAATAAAATGCACTGGTATGTGTAATGGTCCTTGGAATCCCTTAGGGGCTACAGCCCTATTTTCCTCTTCTCTCTCCACATATACTAATGTGTGCATTCAAATACTCTGGTGCCCTCTCTGAGCAAGTAACTTACTAGGTTCTGGGTAATAAAGTCAGTGACAGAGTCCCTACCCTCATGCAATGCCCTTTTGATAAAGCCAGGGTGGAAACAAGAACCGCTAGTTTATCCAGGAACTGGTTCAGGAATTTGAGAAAAGGTCCAAATCCTATGCCATGCCTGAGCATGAAAGAGTTGATGAAGAAAGACCTGAACCATTTTACAATTAACTTTCACAGACTTCTGTACAGTATGACCATCAAGCAGAAGTTACCAGTTTTTGACATAGCAGAAGCAACCAAATCCTTGATCATTATTCTCAAACAAGTGATAGAAGAGACAAAGAATACCAAAAACAGAAAGAAGCGCAGTCTGGCCCCAAATCCCACATGTTCATAAAAGAGAAGACCGAGAAGATCAAAGAGATTACCAAAAACATTCAACAGAGTAATTTTCAGAGCTTTGCTATAGCTTCTTTCATTTCCTCACAATTCTGCCCCTTTTTATTTCCAGCCCCTGCTCCCTAGAAAAACCTGTGGTGCATATTTATACTTTTAAAAACCACTTCTTTTCATTGAGGAAATTCTGAAGTAAACAGAAATCCAGTAATTATTATCTTGGCAAAAGAAAAGGTGACTTCTATGTGATTTAAACATCCCTGCGTAATCAATTACTAATCCTCAGGATATAAAAGAAATGGTACAAGACTTATAATTTTTTTTAAAGTTACTTTAATCAGTGTTTCCATTTTATTCCTCAACTACTGGTTATCTTATTGTGCACCAATGAGAGCACAAAGGTTAGTATGGTCTTCTGCCACCTATCAGTTGAAATATTCCCAAAAGCCGTTCTTCAAAGTACCTCCCCACCTCCCCTGTAACTAACAATTCCTAAAGGCAATTTATCTCCTCTCCTGTAAGTTTTTCCACGGTCAATAACCTAAAATGTTTTAGTGTGGTGCACACCTACCTGTGGTCCTGGTTTGCAGCTGTACAGCTCTGGCAAGTTTCAGTTTTGGTTTCTTTGTATACAAAAGATTAGGCTCTAAAATTCTATGTCACCGTTTAGCCCTGATGCTCAATGAGGCAAATCCTACGCACACAGTAAGTGGTAAGCATGGTATTGCGTAAAGAGTAAACAGACCTGGATTCAAATTCCCTGACACCTGTGAGGTGTCTGGCATTGGGCAAGTTATTTAACTTTAGAGACCTTTCCTTATTTCCTTATTCTCTACCTATTATGACCAACAAAAGAATATAAATAATATAAAGGCACAGTATGCCTTCGATTTGTGATGAGTTCCCACTTACCAAGTTTTTACTCTTGATAGTTTCTGTATTTTAATACTTTTTTGATTGTTTCTAAACAATCTTCACTGACTAGACAGGAATTTAGTTTTTAACAAATTAGGAGGTGATTTCATTCAAAAACATTCATAACTACTTTGTAAGGATATGCAGGATGACAATTTAGAACTGGCAGAAAATGTATCCAGCGGTATACACAGCACAGCGCTAAGTGTATGTATCTCCTGTACCATACAAAACTGAAAGAGAACTTCAGCAAAAGTAAAGAACATTATCTTTCCACAATGTTCATGATTAAACAGAACATTAGCTACAAAAGAGCCTCTGTCATTTTGCCAGGGGATACTAAAATCTTGAATCCAATGCTTCACTTCTTTACCACCTTTGCAGGTCTGAGTTCCAATTACTGCTAAGCAAAATAAATAGAAGACGATATAATTAAGAGTAGAATTCACTCCAAAGAATGTGATATGTGCTTTTTTCCCCAATGAAATTCTAAGACTTTCAGTTGAGGAAAGAAAGAAGGTAGAACACTCAAATTTACAATATGCTGAATGATCAAAAAGCAAAATCTTTGCATAAATCATGAAACACAGCCCAAACATGTAAACCCTCGGATAAAAAGTAGTCACAGACTTATTAACTGTAGCATCACACGCTGCTGCAAAAATAACAATCCCATGCCTCGGATCTGTCAACTCTGGCACTGCTCCCTATAAGAGGTATTCTTCTACTGAAAATTACAATCATCACACATCTAAAGATGGTGGAGGAAGCAGCATTATTCATTTCTGGTACTAGAAAAGCAGTGAACTTATTTTAGCTTGCTTATATTTAAAATTCTCTTTCGGCCTTAACACACGAGAACTTATTAAATAAACTTTTAAAAAAAATATAGCTATCTAAACGTGTGGATATATAAATTGGTCTCTTCTCCACATAAAAATAAAAACTTTAGCTATATTCTACTTTCTCCCTCCTAGGAGCCAGTGCCTCAAAGGCTCTCTAAATATACTGCTCCAGCGTTTACTGTGTCACTTGGGTGAAGAAATTCTTTCCTTAAATATGGAAAGAACTATGCAGTAATGATTCAAAGAGGCTAATTAATTGTAAAGCCAAATCACTGCCCTGCAAAGTCGATTACGACAGGTTCTCTTAGCTGAGTTTTTTAGAGCTACCAGCAAGAAGGCACAATCCGGAGCTGCGACGTTTCCCGTGTCGCCGCTGGCTGGACCGATGGGTAAGCTAGAAAAGGTGATCGACATACCTGGAGGAAGCTGCAAATTAGCAGGCAACTGGATTGTTGTGGTGTTGGGGGCTTTCACAGCGACTATCTGAGGAGCAGGCAGCGGGGGGCCGCTGCTGAGTTTAGGAAGAGCACTGACAGGAGCCACTTTGGTCACCAGGGTCCCCACGGGGGACCGCAGGGGCTGGGACACCGTGGACTCCACGCAGACACTGACAGGAGCCTTAGTCACGGCGCCCAAGGCCACCGGGGTGCTCTCCACACGGACAGGCACAGTCCCAGCGGGGGCCATCGTCACGGTCCCGGAGGCGCTCACACCGGCGGGGGGGGCGGCGCCGGCCGGTTCCGTGAGGCCCGCGGGCATCCCCAGGTGGATCAGCGGCAGCTGCGACGCTGCCGTTCCGGGAGCAGAGGCGAGGGGAGGCTTGACAAGCGGCAGCCGACTCCAGAGCAGTTCCGGCTCCACAGCATCGCTAGGGAGAGGCGCAGGGGCCGCGACACAGAAGTCAGGGACGGGCGCCGGCTGCACACTGAGACCCGCGCGTCCCGGACCTCCCTCTGGTCCGTGCGGCCCCGGCTGCAGCGACACCGGCTCGGCCGCTCGCCGCTTCCTTAGCGGCGCTCACACGTGCGCCGGCTCAGCCGCGGAGCCCGGCTGCGGGGTTTCCGGAAGGGCGTCACTTCGGCTCCCACCACCCAGCAAAACTCTGCGCCCTAGTTCCCCCCGCCAGAAGTTTCAAAACTACAAACCCGAGCGCCCCAAAGCCCCCTATACACACTCAGCGTGGCCCCGCCGCACGGCCACGCCAGCCATGTTTATATAGCCACGCGGAGACCTTGCGCACGCGCACAGGCCGCCGCCGCCGCCCCGGGCTTCCCCCGGAATCCGGCCCTGTCATTGGCCACAGACTGGAATCGCGCTCGTGACGTCACTAGGGACGGCTCCAGAGGGCGTTAGAATCTTCCCCAGCATCAGGAAGAAGGAGGGTCAAGTTGCCAAAAACCTACCACGTGGGAGGGGCAGACCGCACTTGGAGAACTGCGACATTCGGGTTCCTCTCCTTGGTATCCCCAGTGGTATGTTCCTTTAAAATCCAGGAGTGTAATTTCCACACGCTTTTACTTTGAGGAAAAAATGGGGACTGGCTTCCGAGAATGGTAACTCAGTAAGACTTAATCACGCGTCCTCTTGTTTTTCTGCGAGCTTTGCCCTAAAGCGTCGCAAAATGAGCATTACAATTGACATTGTGAAAAAAAATGTCCATTTCTTTCTTTTAAATGTTTCAGAATGGCGTATAATTTTATAGCCTGTAAAATATGCCTATTTTCCTATGACTTTAGAGTTGAACTGCCCCAAGGGAAAATCGTTTTCTTCCATTGGGCGGCTATAGATATCTCTTGTCACCTCTAAACGTAAATTGTTTACATTTTGTATCTCCTTGAAAACTGGGACGGTGTCTTTTGATTCCTACGTCCTCAGATTCTAGCAATTATATTTTAACTGCAATCCTAAATATTATTTGAAAAAGTGAGAAGTGTTTGTTAAAGGAATCAATTAAGTCCAATATACGGGAAAACTTGCTCCTTAGAGATCTAGTTAGAGAAGATGCCTTGATTTCAGGCTTTTGTCGGAAGATTATGTTTGTAGGAACCGACACTATAAATGAAGGAGATTTTGCAAGTGGGCAGGCAAGGTGATCTTTACAGCTGCTAGTTTTCTCCCTCCCTGTAAACTCCAATGGACAGGATCTACTCACAGCCCTCACACTTCACTACATTTGCTGTCTCTCCCATGTCAACCAGTCCAAATCAAGAAACCATCTTATGATTCAAATCATTTACAACCTTCCCCATTCATGAAGACTAAATGATCACGTGGTCTCTAGAAAACAGTGGAGTTGGGGAGAGGGTAAATTTATGAAGGGCCCCTTGTGTGCTGGTCACTAAGAGGTATTTTGTTTTAACAGCCGTTTCATTGTATTGACTTAAAAACTGCAGTTAGAAGAGTAATTTTCCAAGGAACTGGGATCCAAAAGTCTGTATGAAACCAAAGTACATCTCTTTCCATTATCTCCACAAATGTGTAATTCATCATACATCCCATATGCCCCTGGCAAAATGCCTTGCATATAAAAGTGTTTAATAAATATTTGCTAGATGAATTAAATAGATCTATGCAACATTTTCAGTGAAGCAATAAGGTCTAGTGGTTTCGAATCTCAGATCTACTTTTTACTAGCTGGGCAAATTGTTTAGCCTTGTTGTTTTCTCCATAGAATGTAATTCAATAAATACTGGTAGATGGAAGGCTCAGAGTTTGCTCTGAGGACTCTCCCTTTCTAAACTTTCATTAGACCCCACCCCCAACTCACATACTTTGTTTAGACATGTAAATAACCTCAATCAAGTTACAAAGAGGGTTGGTGAGGAAGTACAGCTTTCTCTTTAAAGTGACCTTGGACATTTTGTTCTGATTGTGTATGTTTGCTCTATTATTTGTCTCATTGATGGGAACTTTAATTTTCTAGTTGCAAAGAATATACTTTTTACCCAGCACAAGTAACTACTGTCCTGAATTTGGAGATTAGTAATAATTCTGTTTGCTACATTTCCTTTCTACAGAAACTTATACTAAAACAGGATATGTAGGGAAGCAAAATGCATTTTATCTTTCTATGTGAGAAAAGACAAAAATGCAGGGGAAGATTATACCTTGATTTTTATTATGTTTATCTGTTGAAATATTTGTAAAATTAAGGATGATGAAAAATACTTATTAATTTACCTTCTGTCTTTGTTCAGGCTGCTGTAACAAAATACCACAGAGTGGTTTTTTAAAAATTGAATTGTAATTTACATACAATATTATATTAGTTTCAGGTGTATAACAGCAATTCAATATTTTTACACATTATGAAATGATCACCTTGAGAGGACTAGCTACTGTCACTATAAAGTTATTATAATATTAATGACTATTCCCTATGCTGTATATTACATCCCCATGACTTATGATTTATTTATTTTGTAACTTGATGTTTATACCTCTTAATCTCCTTCTCCTAGTGGGGATTAGGTGATGGGTGGCTTATAAACAGCAGAAACTTATTGCTCACAGTTTTGGAAACTGGAAATCTGAGATCGGGGTGTTGGAATGGTCAGGTGAGGGCTTTCTTCCAGATCACAGACTTCTCCACATGTCCTCAAATGACAGAAGGAATAAAGAATCTCTCTGGATCCTCTTTCATAAGGTACAGATCCCGTTCATGAGGGTCTCACCCTCATGATTTAAGCACCTCCCAAAGGCCCCACCTACTAATACCATCACGTTTGGGAGTTGGGATTTCAACATATGAATTTTTGGAAGACACAAACATTCAGACCAGATAGGACCTTCTAAATGAGGGACATTAATTCATTAATCATTAATTGTCCAAATACTCTGCTCATCAACTCAGGTAATGGAATAAAACTGTGAACAAACACAGAATTTATATTTCCAAATTTTAGTATTTTACACACATACATGAACACACTTTAATTTGGGCAAAACCAAAGGCTAAGGGTACAATTACCGGGTGGACAATGCAAATTACTCTTACTGTCCTTTTGATTTTCCATATGTCTACAGTCTCCTCAGAAAATGAATAGAAGTTTACTCCTCTGTAGAATTTAAACAGGAAGCCTTCTTTATCTGTGAAATGAAATCAGCTGAAAACTCTGTCTGAGAAAACCTAACTATTTGGCTAAGATGGTTATGGCCTCAGCTTCAAATTGAGTCATAAACCAATGGCCTCAAGCTCTGTACCTTGAACCTGGTCCAGTATCTGTGCTTTTATATCAAAAGATTTAAATACTTTTCTGCTGTAGAACACATTCCTACAACACCATTCTGTCATTCCTGTCCTCTTAAAGGAATGCAGCTTAAAGTCTTAAGAAGTTTGACTTCATTAATGACTTCCATTTATTATGCCTTCACTAAAGGTTTAATGAAGTCTGAGACACTTTTAATGTTCCTACAAAAAGTGGATACGACGGAAAGATCCTATCGTAAGAGATGCATCACACTATGGAATACGAATCAGCCACTCAGATTTATACTTGCAGAGGTACATTAATGGAAAAATGATTATGGTATATTGTTAAATGTAAAAAGGAGGTTATATAATAGTCTAGAAAGAATGATTCCATTTTTTTGTAAACTAAAAGGAAAAAATTTAACCAAAAAGTAGGTAGATATATGCTCAGAAGAAAATCTAGATTATACCCCAAACTGTTAGCAGAGGACATCTGTTTGGAGACATTCTAAGTGATCATTTCCTGTTTATATTTGTGTCTTTTCTAATATATTTACATAATCAAAAATTAACACAAGGTTTTTCTTAAAATATATAATCTTAACAACAACTGAAGTCTTTTAAGTACAGCTAAGTATTCCCTGGTCTCCTCCCCATAGCACTCAGGAAACCATTGAACGTTATGAAGCTGGGAAACTGTATTAACCTGCTTAAGCTATGCCAGGCAGAAGCTTACGACAAACACTGCCCTAACCTAGCAAGATGGGTGTTTTCTAAAAGTGTGAATACTGCCTTCCTTTCATTTCATATTAAGTGTAGAAAAAGCAATGACTTACTCAAGAAGCCATAATCTCAGAAATAATCTTTTATTTTCTAGAAGATTCTGCAATCACAGAACTTTTTACTTGTATTGTTGATTTTAGCACTCATTTTCTTGAATTATATCTTCTTAGACGATCTTCCTCCCCACTCCCTTCAGTCATTCATTCATATAACCAGTGTTCTCCCCCAGTGTTCATTGTACGCTTCCTGTGTGCTTGGCAGTAGAGAATATATAAGTGAAAAAAAGAAAAGGCAGAAATCCCTGTCCCTGTGAAGCATACATTCCAGTGGAAACAGACAAAATGAAAAAAAAAGTAAATTATAAAAATGTAAATAAAAAATTAAAAGGTAAATTATATGGTAGATTAGATGGTGATGCATGTCCTGCAAAAGGAAGTCAAACAAGAGCATAGAAAGTACTGTTGGTGATGGAAGAAGAAAGAAAGGGAAGGCAGCAAAATCACACTGGGCCTTGTGTAGGCCTGAGAAGGATTTTGCTTTTTACCCTGAGAGATGGAAAGGCATGGGGAGATCTTGAGCAGCAAAGTAACATTATCTGACTTATATTTTCAAAACTTCACTCTGACTGCTCTATGAATAGTCCAAGAGGGCTAACTGGATAGGATAATTATAGGATAATATACAGGATAATAATATAAAGATAATTGTAGAGAGACTACTTAAGGAAGCTACTAGAAAACCCAGGTGAGAGATGATGGTGGCTTAGACTAAGGTGGTATTGGGGTAAGTGGTAAAAAGTGGCCAAATTCTGGGAATATTTTGATGGTAGACCCAACAGGTTTTCCTGATGGAGTGAGTGTGAGGTATGAGAGAGCAGGTAAGGATGATTTAAAGGTTTCTGGCCAAGGCAAACTGGAAGCATAAGGGGCTGTTGATTGAAATAGGGATGACTACAGTGATAATTGGGAAATCAGGTGCCCAATCTGGGATATCTTTATTTTATTTTATTTTGTTTTGTTTTGAGAGGGAGAGAAGGAGAGGGAGAAGGAGAGAAGGGGGGAGGGAGGGGGGGGGGCAGAGAGAGTATTATGTAGGGTTCAATCTTACAACCCTGAGATGATGACCTGAGCTGAATCAAGAGTTGGACGCTTAACCGACTGAGCCACCCAGGCGCCTCTGGGATATTTTAATTTGAAATGCGTATTATATATCCAAAGAAGGTTTGGGGTAGGCAACTGGGTATACAAACCCAGAGTTCAAGGAAGAGGTCCAAGCTGAATAAAAATATATTCACTGGCATATAGATGGTATTTTTAACATCCCTGGACTCATATGACCAAGGAGGAAGAAAGTATAAAGAAGAAGAGAAGAGGCCAGAGTCCTGGGTACTCTAATGCTAAAGGTTGGGTTGATGAAGAGGACCCAGCAACAAGAGATGGAGAATGAATTTCAATTTCCATTGATAAGAGGAAAATTAGGAGAGTAAGGAGTCCTGAAAGCCAAGAAATGGCCAAGTTTCAGATGAAGAGAGGGATCAACTGTGTCAAATGCCACTGATAGGTCAAGTAAAATGAGGACTGGTGATTGCCCAGTAAATACAGCAACACAATGTGAGGTCATTGGTAGCCTTGATAAGAGACGAGTCTCTGTGGAATGTGGAGATAAAAGCCTGATTGGAGTATTTTCAAGAAAGAATGGAAAGAAAGGATTTGAAGACTATGTGAAGTTTTGATGCAAAGTGGAGCAGGAAAATGGGGCAGTAGCTGGAGGGCATGAGGTCAAGGTAGAGGTTTTCTTTATGATAACATCATACTTATATGTTGATGGCAATGATCCAGTAGGGAGGGAAATTACTGATAGAGTAAAGAGGGGAGACTTGCTGAAGCCATGTCCTTGAAGGTAAAAAGGGATGGAATCTAGTGCACAAGTGGAGAACTTTAGCTTTTATAAGAGCAATAGACCATTCATCTATGGCAACAGAAGCCAACACAGAGTTCTTGGCCACAGACACTTGTAGGTAGATATTTGTGATGGTGGGAACTTGTGGAAATTCTCTTCTAATCTTTCTCCCTTCCTCCAACCCAATCCATGTCCCTTATAGTTTCTAGAACAATCTTCCTAAAATGCAAATCTACTTAGGTAGCTCCCACTTACAACTTTTTCACTCACAGGCTAAAATCTCAAATAGTTAGCATGGCATACAAGGTTCATTATGACCTGGCACCTGCTGGACTGCCCAAGCGATCTCTGCTATGTTCCTGTGGGCACCTTCCACTGGCACCATAGATCACTACAGAAATTCCGTAAATGTCCCAAAGTCTCTGTCAGCGTCATGCCTATTCATACATTGCTTCACCTCCCTTTGAAGACTTTCCCCATTTGAAACTCATGTTATACCTTACCAATTCTTATTTGGCCTTCAAAAGGCTATAACCTACACTGGATGAATTCATCACCTCTCCTTCTTCTCCCATGATATTTATTATATTATGGTCATTTCAGTTGTTTTTCTTGCCTATTCTATCTCATTAAATTGTGAATTTTCTCCATAGTTGAGGTCATGTTCACCTCAGAACCAGAAGAGAGAACCTAATACGTAAGTAGATACTTGACAAAGAGAGTACTTTTCTGACTCCTATCCCACTCCCAACCTCTAGACTGGCACCTAGGGACAGGATTTTGTCTCGTCTTTGGATCCCTGGTACACATTGTATTATATGTAATACAATTCTCCATACAGTAATAGGAAGTTCGTATTTCAGCTTTCTGTTCTCAGTCTGTACTTTCTTTGGGTGATAACATTCACTTCCATGACTTAATTTCCATCTGTATGTTTATGACTTTTGGATCTATCTATCTTTGGCTCAGATTTCTCTTCTGGCCTCCAGTCTTTTTTTTTTTTTTTTAAAGATTTTATTTATTTATTTATTTGAGAGAGAGAATGAGATAGAGAGAGCATGAGAGGGGGGAGGGGCAGAGGGAGAAGCAGACTTCCTGTTGAGCAGGGAGCCCGATGTGGGACTCATCCCGGGACTCCAGGATCATGACCTGAGCCGAAGGCAGTCGCTTAATGAACTGAGCCACCCAGGCGCCCCTGGCCTCCAGTCTTAATATAGACAGCCATCTACTGTCTCCACCTGGATGTTTCACAGGCTCAAACTAAGTTTATAATCCTACCTTCAAGCCTGCTTTTTCTCCTATAATCCCTAACTCAGTGAGACAATCAATGTTCTTCCAGTTGCCTAGGATGTAAAATTAGGAATTGACCTTGACTTTTCCCTCTCTTTCACCTGTTTCAGTGAGTCATAAGATCCTGGCAATCCTGGCATCATATCTATAATATAATACCTCTGGAATTCATCGACTCCTCTCATTCCACTGTCACTCTTAGTTCAAGCCCATGTATGCTCACTTAAATTATGCTAACTGGGCTCTCTGTATAACTCCAGACTGTTCCTCCTTTGTTCTATTCTCTGGTCTGCAATCAGAGGGATTTTTGTTCAAAATGTTCCTTTAAGCATTAACATTATAATTATTATCATCATTCTTTGGTTTAGGACTATTTTTCTTTCTTACTGAAAGGAACCTAAAAAAAAAAAATAATTTCTATTTTTAACTATTTATAATTCCATCATTTCAGCTGAATTCTCATTTTTATATATTACTTTCTAATCCTTGTCCATTATGCTTGCTATTATGTGAAGTATACATATGGTTTTCCCTATAATTTAGAATCAACTATACCTAAATAATTTTCCATGCCTAAACTAAACATTTAAATCAGGTCATGTGCATAATTTCATACTTCTAAAATGTCTTTATAATTATCATTTTATGCATAATATTTATTAAACAAGAACACATAATTGCATGTATAATTATGAATTATGATGAAAGCTACAAAAGAAAAGAAGAAGGTACTTTGAAAGAAGATAATGGACAGGGTCTAATTTAGCTACGGAGTTAGGGAAGTGTTCCAGGAATTAAAAGAATGCCCGCGAGACTGGCAGAGAGCGAGCCAGAGGAAGAGTTTCCTGAATGAGATTGGAGAGTCAGAGCGGTCATATGATGTGCAAATGAAAGAAATGGAAATATTTTAAGCTGAGGAGTAAAATGAATTTATTCACATTTTAAACTTTTTATTTAGAAATAATTTCAAACTTAGAGAAGAGTTACAAGAAATGGCATTTATAATTCCCATATCCCCTTCATACAGATTTATAAATTTTAACATTTTGATTTCTTTTATCAATTGCTCTTTCTCTGTGTGTGTACGCATTTATATACACACACACTCATCCTCATTACTCACAGATTCCGTGTTTGCAAATTTACCTACTTCATAAAACTTACATAAGTGGTGCTCTGCAAATCAGTACTTAACAGTACTTTCGAGGCCTTTTACAGGCACATGCAGAGCAGCGAAAAATCTGAGTTGCCAAATACGCATGTTCCCAGATGAGGTCAAACAAGGTGGTGCTCTGCCTTCTTGTTTCAGCTCTCCTACTGTAACCAGTTGTCCTTTTTGCTGTCTACTTAGTGCCATGTTTTTCTTATTTTTGTGTGTTCTGTTGGTGATACCACTGCTTAAAATAGCCCCCAGGCATAGTGCTGAAGTGCTGCCTTGTGTTCCTAAGCACGGAAAGGCATGATATGCCTTACAGAGGAAAATATATATGTTAGACAAGTGTAGTTCCGGCATGAGTTATGTGCTAGTGTTGTGAGTTCAATGTTACCGAATAAACAACATATTTTAAATAAGGTGTCTTTAAACAAAAACACACATAAAACAAGGTTATGTATTGATGGGTAGAAGAAAATGTTATGACCAAAGGTTTACAGGAACCTAACCCAGTACTTCCCCTAGGAGTCATGGTTGAATATTAGCTAATTTAGTGTTTTGTAACTTAATAGAACATAACTACCATAAATCATGAGAATCGATTCTATATATGCTTTTTTCTCTGAACTACCTAAAAGTAAGTTGCAGCCCTGCCCCCTTCTTTCAAATACTTCATTGTGTATTTCCTAAAAACAAGGACATGCACGTACACTACCAAAGTACAATGAACAACATTAGAAAATTTAACATTGATACAGTTATTTAGTTAACAGATCTTAAGTCAACAGGTCTTTTTCACTTTTGCCAACTGTCTCAGTAATGTCCTTGATAACATTTTTTTTCTAGTCCAGGATCCAATCCAGAATCATTCATTGCATATA
Organism: Neomonachus schauinslandi; assembly: GCF_002201575.2. Classification (NCBI taxonomy): domain Eukaryota; kingdom Metazoa; phylum Chordata; class Mammalia; order Carnivora; family Phocidae; genus Neomonachus; species Neomonachus schauinslandi. Next base: position 45,022,404 of record NC_058416.1, read on the forward strand.
GTTTTATCTCTTTAGTCTCCTTTAATCTAGAACAGTTCCTCTCCCTTTCTTTGTTTTTCATGATACTGCCAATTTTGAAAAGAATGGGCCATTTGTTTTTTAGAATGTCCTCAGCTTGGGCTTGTCTCTTGTTTCCTCCTGATCATATTCAGGTTAACATTTTGGTAGAAATAGTGCATGAGTGAGGCTCTTCTTTATATCACAGTAGGAGACACATGTAAGTTTGTAAGTTTTATTATTTACCTTAAATCTGACTGCTTGTTTATGTTGGTATAATTGGGGTTTCTCACTGTAAAGTTACTGTTTTTTGTCCTTGTGATTAGTAAGTTTGTGGAACATACTTTGAGACTATGTAAATATCTTGTTCTTCATCAAACTTTGACCTTGGCTGAATCAATTATTACTATAATGGATGCACAGTGGTGATGTTTTAAAACTCATTTTCATTTCTTTTACTACATTATCAGAAGTAGCTTCCCATTTCACTTATGTAGGTATCAGTATGAATTTATGCATTCTTTTTTGGTCAGTGGGCTATGACCAGTTATTACCATGATTATTTTGATTCTTAGATTATCCCAGATTTGGACAGTAGGATCTCCTTTAAATTATCTCCTATATCCTTTTCATAAATCCCCATGAATTTCTGAGTAACTTACGTTCTTAAAAAATCTTTCTAGTTATTATGCAGAGAATGGACTTGGGGAGGCCACAAGAAGAAATAAACTAATTAGATGGCTCTTGCAGTAGGCCACATGAGAGACAAGGGTGGCTTGAAATGGGGTAATGATAGTGGATATAGAAATAGGGTGTTAGCAGTGCACAGATTTGAAGGTAAAAATCTATGGATTTTTTGTGGTAAATTGAACAAAGTAGCCAAGGGACTGAGAAATATTATGTTGCATTTTTTTTTAAGTAGGCTCCATGTGGGGCTTGAACTCTTGACCCTAAGATCAAGACCTGAGCTGAGATCAAGAGTCAGACACTTAACCAACTGAGCCACCCAGGCGCCCCAGACTAAGAAGTGTTAAGAAGGACTCTTCACATTTCTAGCTTGAGAAACTGGTTGGATGGTGATTTCATTCACAGTGATGGGGAAGATTGGAGATGGAGCAGCTCTGATGGAAAAAATTGAGAGTTCAAGATCAAGAAAGATCAAATGGAACTTGAAAGTGACACACAAGCTAGCTGTTAAATTACCTTTCTGCCTGCACTTCCTGGCACAGTATAGGTTGTACTTGAAGTAATGGGACTGGATGTTATCACCAAGGGAGAGGAGGTACAGTAAAGAGAGAAGAACCTACTTCAAACCTCAGCAGTCAGTGGGAGCATAGAGAACGAAGCCAATAAAGGGAAGGAGAGAAGAGGAAAGACTGGAGAGTTAGAGAAAACAACCCAAAAGAGTTAAGTCAAGAGAAAGGTGTTTCACTAGATGAAATGCTGAGAGGTAGTGAGACTTCAGTCTGTTTCTTTTGGAGTGATGTTTTATGAAGGCAGGGATCTTTTACTGTTATTCACTGCTATGGCCCTGTAGCCTGGAAGAGTGGCCGGCCCATAAGAGGTGTTTCATAAATGTTTGTTGACTGAATGAATTTGTAGATCATGTATTTTTGTGGTACTATTGCACTGATTAGAGATAATCTCCAGAAAAATACTGAATAATTACAATGATATGCTTCCTAGTCTTCTTCTTCTTTTTTTGTTTTTAAAGATTTTATTTATTTATTTGACAGAGAGAGAGACAGTGAGAGAGGGAACACAAGCAGGGGGAGTGGGAGAGGGAGAAGCAGGCTCTCCGCTGAGCAGGGAGCCCTATGCGGGGCTCGATCCCAGGACCCTGGGATCATGACCTGAGCTGAAGGCAGACGCTTAACGACCGAGCCACCCAGGCGCCCCATCATTTCATTTTATTTTTTAAGATTTTTTATTTGAGAGAGAGAGAGTGATCACACGAGTTGGGGGTAGGGGCAGAGGGAAAGAGAGAGAATCTCTAGCAGGCTCCTCCCTGAGCTTAGAGCCCAACAGAGTGGAGTCAGATGTGGGGCTCGATCTCATGACCCTGAGATCATGATTTGAGCTGAAACCAAGAGTTGGACACGCAACTAACTGAACCACCCAGGAGCCCCTGCATTTCATTTTAATTACATTGTTAGCTGATAAGGTGTGATCTCCTCCTCTTTCTTTTTATTTTTAAAGGACCTTCTGTATGAGAAAAAAAAGGGATTTCAAGTTTTGTTTTGTTTATTTTTATTTAACATCAATTAATTAACATATAATTTATTTTTAGTTTCAGAGGTAGAGGTCAGTGATTCATCAGTCTTTTTTTTTTAAAGATTTTATTATTATTTATTTATTTGACAGAGAGAGTGAAAGAGCACAAGCAGGGGAAGCAGCAGAGGGAGAGGGAGAAGCAGACTCCCTGCTGAGCAGGGAGCCTGATGTGGGACTCGATCCCAGGACCCTGGGATTTTGACCTGAGCTGAAGGCAGATGCTTAACCATCTGAGCCACCCAGGCGCCCCTCATCAGTCTTATATAACACCCAGTGCTCATTACATCATATGCCCTCCTTAATGTCCATCACCCAGTGACTCCATCCCCCCACCTCCTCCCCTCCAGCAACCCTCAGTTTGTTTCCTGTGATTAAGAGTCTCTTGGGGTGCCTAGGTAGCTCAGTCTGTTAAGCGTCTGCCTTCGGCTCAGGTCATTATCTCAGGACCCTGGGATCAAGCCCTGAGTTAGGCTCTCTGCTCAGCAGAGAGTCTGCTTGTCCCTCTCCCTCCGCCCCCACACACCCTATTTGTGTTCTCTCTCTCTCTCTCTCTCAAATAAATAAAGAAAATCTTTGAAAAAAAAAGTGTCTTATGGTTTGTCTCCCTCTCTGATTTTGTTTATTTTTCAAGTTTTTTTTTAAGATTTTATTTATTTATTTGTCAGAGAGAGAGAGTGCATGCACAAGCGGGGGGGGAGGGGCAGAGGGAGAGGGAGAAGCAGGCTCCCTGCTGAGCAAGGAGCCCAATGCAATGCAGGGACTCCATCCCAGGACCCTGGGATCATGACCTGAGCTGAAGACAAACACTTAGCCAACTGAGCCACCCAGGTGTCCCAAGATTTTATTTATTTATTTGTCAGAGAGAGAGAGTGCACAAGCAGGGGGAGCGTCAGGCAGAGGGAGAAGCAGGCTTCCCACTGAGCAAGGAACCCGATGTGGGACTCTATCCCAGGACCCTGGGATCACTCCTGGAGCCCAAGGCAGATATTTAACCGACTAAACCACTCAGCCATCCCTATTTTTCAAGTTTTTAAGACTTAAAAATTGTCGACCATACTGTCTCCTATAGCTTTATACATTTTAGATCTGGATTTAAATTCAGATTTGCAATTTGCACTAGTATATCAAAAGCTATGAGAAGACTTGCAATAAAGCAGCAGTTTTCAAACTGATCTTGGAAACTTGGACACTATCAAAACTTTTTGAGGACCCCCCAAATCTTTTGCTTATCTGGATTATATCTATCAATGTTTACCATGTTAGAAATTAAAAGTGAGAAAATTAAATTACTGATATATGAGTCCATTTAAAAAAGACTTATTATATGTTATGTTAGCCAGGGTCTAGTCAAGGGACAGAGATCACACCAGTTATTTGAAGAGGGCAAATAAATTTAATAGAATCGTTAGCTAGTAGAAGGTAAGTAACTGCTACGGTGTGTAGAAGAGGACTCTAAGACATCCAAGAGTAGCAGGTGCAAAAAAAACCTTTACTCCCTCCAGCTAGAGGGAGAGTTAACATTGAAAGAACCAGAAGAGGGACTTCCCTTTGGCTGAGATTCAGGCCTCCTTAAAGAGAGCATGGAGCACACAGCCTAACAGTGAAGCAGAAACTTGCAACAGGACATGGGCCATTCATTGCTGGCCTATGAAGCCACTGACTGTGGGGTAAGCCTGGCCTGAGGGTGTGACTGGAGTTCATCTGCACTGAGTAATAGTAATAATGGAGTACCAGAATCTGTAAGGCAAGCGTCTACCTGCCGTACGGCTCAGCAGTATCACTTCAGTGCCCTCTATTGACGAAGTGTAGCATGTCACCAGCTGGCAAAGGAGAAATGTTTTCAAAGTCAGTTCTATTATCACAAAAGAGGGCAAAGAAAGGTGGATTTGTGGCTGAGAGATAAGAGACCAGCACATGTATTAGTATAAATATTTTAAATAAAAAAACAACTATTTTTTTTAAAACAGTGAATGTATAACATTGTTTTATATTTTTGCCAATATCTTTAATGTCTGGCTTAATAGAAAACAGCTGGATTTTATATCTACTTTGCATTTAGTTTGCTCCAATATGTTATTTTGGTTCATGTCTATGAAGAAAATCTGGCCTCATACAGATAGGGAGTTGGAAAAGGGAAGAGTATTTTAATAGTCTTTTCAGATTGTTGGGGACATTCTTCTTTGATGCTGCATCAAACTTAACAAATAGCAGTTTTTAAAGTTCAGTTGCAATGTGGAAGTCAAAATCATATCAGTTAACTTCTCATACTTTCTTATAGTCAATTCCGTTGATTGCATTGGACCTCTTCGAATGGATCTTCTACCTGTGTACCATGTTGCTATATTGTGCATGTCTTTGGAGAATATTGGTTCTTTGAGTTACTCAGATCTTCCAAATGTTGACATATTTCATTATACAATATCAAAAAGTCTTATTTCTCAATAACACCACCATCTCATCAGCTTTATGTATTGGGAAGCTGTCAATCTCTTAGTAGTGTATACAGGTCTTCCAAAATTCTAAATTTTGCTTGAAAGTTGAACTTTGTCATTGGCAATAAATGCTGTCAATTGTTTGTCTTGAAGTGACAGGTTTACTATTTTCATTTTTGAGAAAATGGTTGCTAAATACCCAAGTCTGAAAAAAAAAAATAGTTTGCCAGTATGTTTCAGGCAAAACACAGTTTGTTTGTAAAATATAGTTTCTTCCTCGAAAGAAATGACAGTCCATGAAAAAAAGTGGTTAGTTCAGCTGGCAATTCAAACAGTTGAACGAGTGCTTTTTCTCAAGTCAATTATCTTACTTTGGTAAATAGCAGAAGTACTTTATGTGTAATTCTTACTTTATTACACAGAATATTTAAAAAACATGCAATTTTTACTGCTTCATCAAGAACATTCTTTTTAAAAAATATATTATTTATTTATTTGAGAGAGAGAGAGCACAAGCCAGAGGGAGAGACAGAGGGAGAAGCAGACTCCCTGCTGAGCAGGGAGCCCGACATGGGGCTCAATCCCAGGACCCTGGGATCATGACCTGAGCTGAAGGCAGACGCTTAACCCACTGAGCCACCCAGGCGCCCCTCATCAAGAACATTCTTAAGGGAAACTCCCTTGAAAAAAACAAAAGCAAAATGTAAGTGTATGGCAGTAAAGAATACAATGACTAGGTATAGTTTGGTTTCACTGCCCTGATTTGTAAATGCTTCAGCAGGTTTACCCACCACTACTTTTGAACCATCAGCAGAAATGTCCACACTGTGAAAAAAGCAAGCATTTTCTACTTCAATCAGGTTAAAATCTTTTTAGAGACTTTATTTAGTGATCATTAAATTGAGGCCCCAAACTGCAAAGTTACAGTTCTTAAGCCAGAGATGCTCACACTCTAGTAGAAGATACAAGTATGAAACGATTACTGAACAGTATGAGACAGGTTGCAATAAAAAGCTATGGAAACACAGAGGTAGGTCTCTAATCAAGCCTTAGGAAGGGCTTCTTCGAGAGGACTACCTGTGGTAAGTCATAAGAAACTTCCAGTGTCAGCTCAATCAATGAAAAGGAGAAGGACAAAAGTCTTTTCAGTGAGCAGAAGCCTGTGTGTGCTACCCAAGCCAGTCTTGATGCTTATGGTGGTCACTGGTCTGAACAGTTACTCTTTGCAGTATTGAAATTGGGAACCTTGGAAAAGGAAGGGAAGTTAACTATGGAAGTTAAAGCTACAAGAGATCATAATTGAAGCGAATGCTAGAGAGGCCATAATGCGCATGTATAAGCTAGAAGTTATGAGGGAAAAGGAACCATGAGTTAACATAAGCAATGAGTTAAAGAAATAAAATGAGGCTGAGAGACAAAAGAGGGAGAAGAACATAACAGTTGTGCAGAAAGGAACTGATCCACTTACTGCTTCAACATTAGAGTTAAGACCCAAAAGTTCTTGATATGGACATTTCTAAGGCTGCCATTCCTAGGAGGCAAAGTGATGCTATTGTTCTGAGTTTGGTACTCCCCCATGAAAGCCCTAATTTCCTTGTATCCTTCTGGAGTGAATCTTTGTTTCTTTTAACCAAAATATCTCAACTAAAATGGGCATAGACAAATCATGACACAATTGGCAAAATCCAAGTATCATGTTTGAATAAAGTGCCCTTGAATTATCCCTGAATTTCAGTGCAGCCAGGCCAGCCTGAAATGAATGATACTCACAGGTTATATGCATTTCAAAGACAGAATTGTAATTGACAAACAAATACATCATTTGGAGAGCTTTTCAAAATCTCTTTCCTGTTGTTTTATCCATTATCAATAAATATAACATTATGCTAGAATAAGATAATTTTAAAAATATATCATCTTAGCCAGTAGTTTCATTTATTTTTTAAGTAAGAAGCATGGAAACAACTAGTAGTTGACTTGGGATTTTTTAAAAGACTTATTAATTTACTTTAGAGAGAGAGCGTGCACATGTGTGTGCGTGGGGGGAGAGAGGCAATAGTAGAGGGAGAGAGAAACCCAAACAGACTCTGCTGCTAAGCTCAGAGCCTGATGCAGGGCTCAGTTCCATGGCCTTGGGATCACAACCCAAACCAAAACCAAGAGTTGGTTGCTCAACTGACTGAGCCATCCGGGAACCCCATTTGACTTGGGATTTTAAAGTTTTAATTTAAATGAATGGCTCTATACTATTTATTAAGTATTTATTAAGTACATACGATATGGCCAGCACTGTTATAGGCCCTGGCCATTTACTAATAATAAAACAGATGTGGAACTTACAATTTTAATGGGGAGGGGCAGTCAGTAAACATATACAAAACATATTTAATGTGTTGGGTTTTGGGGGATGGGTGTTCTATTTTATATGTGGTGGTGAGAAAATGCCTCTCTGAAAAAGGTGACATTTGTACAAGTGGAAGGATGTACAGAAGCAGGTCATGCCCATATAGGGTGGGGGTAAAGTGATCCAGGCAGAGGACCCAGTTAGTGCCAAGGCCCTGAGTCAGGAGCCTGCTCAGGGTATATGACAAACAGCAGAGAGGCCAGTATGGCTACAGCTGAAGGAGGGAGGACAGCAATGGCCCAAATGGCAAGAGATGAAGCAGAGAGGTGTGTGTGGGGTGAGGAGGGAGATCGCATAGGCTATATGTAGATTTTTCCTAAATATTAAGCTGATGGGACCTAATGAGTTCCTAGGTGATGCCAGTGCATCCTAGGTATCGCCTGGGAGTGTGACAGAAAAGACTCTTGGGCTCCACCCCAGACCTATTGAATCAGAGCCTGTGTGTGTGCATAACATATGTGCAACACACACAACATATACGTAACACACACATATACAACACACATGTAACACACGTGTGGGTATATAACAACACATGTATATACATATAACATACATATAAATGTTAAAGTATGAGAAACACTTGTTCAGTTTATGTGAGTTAACTGTCCTCCTTAAGAAGAAATAAGAAACCACAATTAGCGCTTTTTCTTTAATTTCCAGATAAGGTTGAATTTTTTTATTTCTGCAAAAAACATCATTGGGATTTTAATAGAGATTGCATTGAATCTGTAGCTAGCTTTGGGTAGTATTGACATCTTAGCAATATTAAGTCTTCCAATCTATGAACACAGGTGACTTTCCATTTGTGTCTTCTTTAATTTTTTTCAGCAATATTTGGTAGTTCTCAGTGTGTAAACCTTTTGCCTTGTTGGTTAAATTTATTCCTAAGAATTTTATTCTTTTTGATGCTATTGTACATGGAATTTCTTAATTTTCTTTCTGGATTGTTTACTTTTAGTATATAAAACTCAACGAAATTTGTTTGTTGATTTTTTTATCCTACAACTTTTTTTGGTACTCTAAAGATTCCATAAGAAAAAACCAAAACTGTTAGAATAAACAAATATGTGCAAGCAGGGATAATTTTACTTCTTTCTTTCCAATCTGGATGCCTTTTATACCTTTTTTTTTTTTCTTCTTGCCTAATTGCTTTGGCTAAGACTCCAATAAGCAATACTGTGTTAAATGTAAGTTGTGAAAGTGGCATCCTTGTCTTTTTCCTGATCTTAGGGGAAAGCTTTCAGACTTTTACCACTGAGTATGATGTTAGCTTTGGGTTCTTCAAAAATGCCCTTCATCATGTTGAGGAAGTTCCCTTCTATTTCTAGTGTACTGAGTGTTGGCTTTTGTTGTTGTTGTTGTTTGTTTGTTTTGTTTTTAATCACAATTGATCCCCCAAACTCTTTCCCTATTTGGTAGTTTAATGCAGATGGACACACAGAAATCTTGGGAATGTTTGAAAATGGCATTTTGGGGCACTTGGCTAGCTTAGTTGGAAGAACATGCGACTCTTGATCTCAGGGTCGTGAATTTGAGCCCCATGTTGGATTTAGAGATTACATAAACAAACAAACAAATCTTAAAAAGAAAATGGCATGTTGAAGGTGGCAAAGCCGGAAAATGGGAAGACTCTTGATTCCTAGATTTTTGCTTGGAGGATTGCTATCAGCAATGGGATTTTTTTTTTAAGATTTTATTTTTATTCTTAAGTAATCTCTACACCCAACATGGGGCTCAGACTTACAACCTTGAGATCAAGGGTCCCAAGCTCTACAGGCTGAGCCAGCCAGGCACCCCAAGCAATGAAATTTATCATTAAGAAATAAACTTCTACTGTGTGGATTCATCCGTTATAGCAGCCAGCATTGCCCTAACACATAAGCAAAAGGGTAATTTCCCAAATATATAGAAAGCTGTTACTAAAAGAATGAGGAAAAAACGCCCCAAAATCCATTGGAAAAATTAGGCAGCAGATATAAACAATCAATGGAAGGAAAATTCAAAGGCCTTTAAATGAACATGAAGATGTTCAACATTGGGGCACCTGGGTGGCTTAGTCGTTAGGCATCTGCCTTTGGCTCGGGTCATGATCCCAGAGTCCTGGGATCGATCCCTGCATCGGGCTCCCTGCTCAGCAGGAAGCCTGCTTCTCCCTCTCCCACACACCCTGCTTGTGTTACCTCTCTTGCTATCTCTCTGTCAAACAAACAAACAAATAAATAAAATCTTAAAAAAAAAAGATGTTTGACATCATTCAAAATAAGAAAAATGCAAATAGAATATTGGGATTGTTTTAAAAGTAAAAATGCAGAAAGTATTGCAATTTCATCTACTTATTGGCAAAAAATGTTTGAAGCACTATTGTATCAGTTTAGGTTCAATTAAAGAAGCAAAACGACTATGATACAGAATTGGCAATTTTCTATATATATTGGACCCCATGCAATTGTGGGAGTTGATAGAGAAGTCTATGCAAGGCTGTTGCCTCTGTGTTGGGCCTGAAAGCTCTCTCATCCGCTCAGCCTGGTAGTCAGGAAGGAAAGTTAGATGTGAAGAAGGGAGGGTGAGAATAAACTGTAACCCATGAAGGCAAATAGTACCCACATTTATCTTTCACCACCTGCACCCTTGTGATGCTTGTGACCTGCAGGAAAAGCTGGTGACCTTTGCCATGAAGCTGCATGCATGCCTTGCCCAGTTAGTTCCCAAAAAGTCTGAAGGAAAGAACCAGCAGGATCTGGAGGAACTCGAGTAGCTATGGTCCTGGATGCCTTCCCACACTAACAAAGTGGGCCAGTAAACCAGCATTCTTTGTGAGAGGCTACAATGCCTGGTGCTCTACATTGAGTGGCTTCCCTTCTGCCTTTCAAATTTTGTATAAATTTCTCTTGTGGCCAACTCAAGCTGGGAACCAGAAAGGAAAGAGAATTCTGGGAAACAGTTCCGGGTTAGCTGAGTTGACGCCATGCAAAGCCAGCACAACTACAATGGGAAGGTGTAGAAAAGGAGATTCTCACTCACTATTAGGAGAAAGATAAAATTGTAAAATTGTGTAGAATATCTTTGACCCTGCAGTTCCAATTCTAGTGATTTATCCTGTAAATATACTTCCACATATGTGAAATGACAAACAGAAGTTTATTCATTGTAGCATCTGCAATAGCAACACTATGAACAGTTCAACACTATGAACATGTTCATCAATAGAAGACTGGTTGGTTAATAATCTATTGTGACATCTATACGTTGGAAAGAATGATCCTCACATGAGAAGATCCTCAAATATAAAGTGAAAAAAGCAAGATGTAGAACAATATATAGTATGGTACCATTTGCATTAAGAGATAGATTTTTTTGTATATGTATAATAATACATCAATAGAAGTATACTGAAAACATCAGTGGAAACATACTGATAATATGGTTGCCTCCAAGAAGACCTTAGTCACTGGGGTACAAAAATGAGATAGAATATTTGATGATACAATTAAAAAAATTATGTACTGTGTGAATGTATTATTTCTTCAGAGTAGTAATTTAAAAGATCCTTTCAAGGAAATTATTACATGCATTTATTTCTTCATGTTGTTTCCGATATATGCCTTTTGAAATCAAGATTTTAAGAAAATTCTAGTCACTGTTGTCTCTATGATACATAAAACACAATGCACCTTTATAACCCTCTATTAAAAACGCAGTGAAAAACCTTGTAACTTTTAATCAGATGGGGCATTTTTCTAACCCCTCAATAACCACTGACAATTTATGTGGAGTTATGATAAAGTAATTGCTGGTACCAGTTCGTGTACCTTGTTCTCCTAACAGAAGTTGGGCTCCCACCAGAAGTACCATACTCCTTCACTGTCCTGAGTTTTGCAACAACCATTCCCTTGCTTTTCTTCAGTTTTACCTCAAATGTTCTATCTTTTAAACACTATATTTCGCTTTGTAGGTCTTGAGGCTTTCTTTTTTTTTTTTTAAGATTTTACTTGTTTATTTATTTGACAGAGAGAGACACAGCAAGAGAGGGAACACAAGCAGGGGGAGTGGGAGAGGGAGAAGCAGGCTTCCCGCTGAGCAGGGAGCCCAATGTGGGGCTCGATCCCAGGACCCTGAGATCATGACCTGAGCCAAAGGCAGACGCTTAATGACTGAGCCACCCAGGCGCCCCAGAGGCTTTCTATAAACATTACGTTGTGTATCTTTTCTCACAATTGGCTTTCGTTTTTGCTCAATGTGATGTTTTTAGGTCTACCCATATTGATGCATGTAGCTATAGTGACTTTTCCCCTGCTGTATGGTATGCTACCGTATGAATACAGCATAATTTATTCATTCATTTGTTGATGAACATTAGGTTACTTCATATATATATGTATATATATGTTGCTATCACAAACAACATATGATTATTTTTATGCACATATGCTAGAATTTCTGTAGGCTGTATGCCTTGGAGTGGCATTGCTGGCTAAAGGGCACATGCCTTTTTGACATTACTAGATCTTACTAACTTGCTGCCCAGAGTATCTGGCCTAGTCTACAGTCCTGATAGCAGTAGATAAGAGTTCTTGTGGCTCCAGGTGCTCACCAGCATTTTATACAGTTATTTTTTTATACATTTTTAATTTTTGCCAGTCTGATGGCTGTAAAATAGTGTCTCACCATAGTTATTTTTTTTTAAGATTTTATTTATTTATTTGAGAGAGAGAATGAGATAGAGAGAGCATGAGAGAGGGGAGGGTCAGAGGGAGAAGCAGACTCCCTGCCGAGCAGGGAGCCCGATGCGGGACTCGATCCAGGGACTCCAGGATCATGACCTGAGCTGAAGGCAGTCGCTTAACCAACTGAGCCACCCAGGCGCCCACCATAGTTATTTTTTAAAAAAACTTAGGGATGCCTGGGGGGCTCAGTCAGTTAAGTGGCTGACTTGATTTGGGCTCAGGTAATGATCTCAGGGTGGTGGGATCAAGCCTCATGTCTGGCTCCATGTTCAGTGTGGAGTCTGCTTCAGATTCTCTCTCTCCCTCTGCCCCTCCCCCTGCTCTCTCTCTCTCTGTCTCTCCAAATAAACTCTTAAAATTTTTTTTTATAGAGAGAGAGGGTGTGTGTGTGCATGAGAGGGGATGTGGGGAGGGGCAGAGGAAGAGGGAGAGAATCTTAAGCAGGCTCCACCCATTTTTCTGATGTATTTTCATTCCTTTGAATCAAAAGTTCTTTATAAATTCCAGACACATAGCTTTTATCAGTTGTATGTATTACAAATGTCTTCTCTCATTTTTGGCCTATCTTTTCCTTAAGTGGTAGCACTTTTTGTATTTTGTTTAAAAAATCTATGTTTTTGTTTTTGCTTTTTGTTTTTTTTAGAGATTTTATTTATTTATTTGACAGGGACACAGCGAGAGAGGGAACACAAGCAGGGGGAGTGGGAGAGGGAGAAGCAGGCTTCCCGCCGAGCCGGGAGCCCGATGCGGGGCTTGATCCCAGGACCCTGGGATCGTGACCGGAGCCGAAGGCAGATGCTTAATGACTGAGCCACCCAGGCGCCCCTAGAAAATCTATGTTTATACCACCAAGGTCTTAGAGATATTTTCCTGTATTGTCTTCTAAAAATTTTATCTTTTATGTTTAGGTCTTTAATTAGTCTGGAATTGATTTTATTATTTATTTTTAAAGATTTTATTTATTTGATAGAGAGAGACACATCGAGAGAGGGAACACAAGCAGGGGGGAGTGGGAGGGGGAGAAGCAGGCTTCCCGCTGAGCAGAGAGCTGGATATGGGCTCTATCCTAGGACCCTGGGACCATGACCTGAGCCAAAGGCAGCCGCTTAACCGACTGAGCCACCCAGGCGCCCCAGTCTGGAATTGATTTTAATAGAATGAAGTAGAGGTCCAATTTTCTTTTCAAATGGATAACCAGTTGTCCTGTCACCATTTACTGAAGAACGTATCCCTTGCACACTGATATGCAATACTGCCATAAACCAAGTACCCCAGTAAGGGTGGTGTGTTTCTAGGCGCTCTGTTGCCTGATTCTTAGTTTGCTTTTATTCCTTATGCCAGTACACACAGGGCAGCACCAGCATCTATCAAAATGCCTTCTCTGATTTTCAGATCCCTTTCTGATTTTGGCCTCTAGGGATTTCCCTTGTGAGCTCAGCTATGCATTTAAAAGGATGTTTGTTAGATTTCATCCAGCATTTCTATGCCTGTAGTGGGAGATTTTTCAGACTGCCTAGTTAACCATAACCCAGTGATGTAAAGTGAAGTTGCTTAGCTGATTCCTAAAATCAAATGTTTGTGATTATCTCATCTTGAGGATATGAGGCAGAAAAAACACAAAGTGCTTGCGTGTCAGGGAACTTTCTCTCAATAAAAGAAGTAAAAATGACATTTTATTTATTTTTTATTTTTTTAAAGATTTTATTTATTTATTTGACAGAGACAGAGATAGCGAGAGCAGGAACACAAGCAGCGGGAGTGGGAGAGGGAGAGCAGGCTTCCCGCCGAGGAGGGAGCCCGATGTGGGACTTGATCCCAGGACCCTGGGATCATGACCTGAGCCGAAGGCAGACACTTAACGACTGAGCCACCCAGGCGCCCTAAAAATGACATTTTGAATAGCAAACATGTTGGAGTATGTTTTGGTTAAAACCTCACATTAAACAAAAAATTGCATTGTGCAGATCAGTGAAACCTGGTCAAAATAATACTTAGATTTCCAAAGTAATATAAAGCAATTGAGCCAAAACAATCAAGACCCTCATGCCTGTTACAGGAAGAATAAAACCAATGAGATATATACAAGTCCTGTCATGAAACAGCTTTGTGGGGGAGGGATGTGGGAAAATGTGTCCATTTTGATGGACAGCTGTGATGGCAAAGCACTGTAAGCATCAGCACTAAGGACATTGATTATATGTGTCTCATGAGAGTTGTTAAGAGAATTAAATGAGTTAGTGTTTGTAAAGAACTGAAAAGTGTCTCGTATATACGATTATGTGAGCACTTGTTAAATAAAAACAAGGAGTGGAATTACAACCATACCATTTGGATGATGTGTCCCTATCACCCCCAGTTAGGAAGCATGGAATCCACAGAGCTGAGCAGTGGTACAGAGAAGTCATTAACATTTTATCTATTTATAGCCAAATTCATCCAGAGGTATAGACTGTCCTGTCCTCAGATCGGAGGTAGAAATTGGGAGACAATGAGAGAGATCACCACCTTCTTTTGCTTTTAACACACAAAACAGATCTCATTTCCTTTTTAAAAGATCTGGTGGTATGTGCTACATTTACTAGGGAAGATTTAAATAAATTACTCCGGAATCATCAGCAACATGTTTCATATTAAATTCACGGATTAGGGACGCCTGAGTGGCTCAGTTGGTTAAGCGTCTGCCTTTGGCTCAGGTCATGATCCCAGGGTCCTGGGATCGAGTCCTGCGTCGGGCTCCCTGCTCAGTGGGGAGCCTACTTCTCCCTCTGCCTGCCGCTCCCACTGCTTGTGCTCTCTTTCTGACAAATAAATAAAATCTTAAAAAAAATAAATTCACAGATTATAAGGGAAATACACTTTTCATTATTCATATAACTTGTCAGAATGGGCTCAATTATTTGGCACTATGACCTCTTCAATACAAGGACCATATCTTGTTCATTTCTGGTACCCGGCACAAAGGGAATGTTCAATTGGGCGTGAGTGGTTTGGGGAATGTAACTTCAAATTACTACACCTTCTAAAAGGCTTCCCAGGGCCGTACTAACACATTCCTCTCTTCCTGAAGTCCTCCCATTTTTATTTCACCAGGGTTAGAATCCTTTCAGGGGCTCTGCCTGCAATACATTCATTGACTATGTGATGTCTTCCCATCACTGTAATGTTCAGCCAGGGACAAAGAAATGAGTAAATTGGCTTCTACACTAAGTGAGAAATTAGATGATTCCTCTCTCCACTCCCAATGTCTGATATTTGCAACAAAGTCTGCAAATTAACACAGTTCAGCAGGCATGTACTGAGTCTTAACCATGGAAAAAAAGATGAAAGAGAGGTAAATCCCAGCCCTCCCTTACTGAAGAACTTCTAGTTTAGTAGGGAAAATAGACACAGAGCTGCACAGCGTTAATCCCAATTGTAATTATAATTATTTTGGTTTAATTACCTGCCTTTTCACTGCATGGTAATGAGGACAAATCGGAGTCTACTCTTTACCACTATATCCCTAGCATATAACAGTGTCTGCCACTTAAAACACTCAGTATTTGTCAAGTATTTATTGTGAAATATTGTATCAAGAGCATCAAGGATTCACAATGGGCTCACTGCAGGACAGTAGGGTAATGTGAACACCCTGACCTTTATGTTGTATGTTGGGTATGTGTGTGTGTTGAAAGAGATTCCTTCAGGGGGAGCTGATGATTGATTATCAAAGTTCTGGGGTTCTTTTTCCAAAGTGATAAAATTTTATTTAACAGGCCTTCTGCTTGGGATACACCTTTGCTTCTGGAAAGTTAAGAGGGGCCAGGAAGTGACAGGGAACAAGATATCTTTGATTCTAAGTTTTAAAGAGGAAGGGTATAGTATGACTCAAAGTCAAGAATCATAGTACACCAGAACAAAACAAAGAGGAGCATACAGGGAGCCACAAAATTCCATGGTTCCAATGAAACTAGAAAGGCAGTCAGGGCATAAGTCAGAGTGGCATAGATTGTCCATCTGCCCTAGAAAATGCTCTGCAGTCTTTCTGTCTGAGGAAGTGAAATGCACCAGCAGCAGGACACAGGAATTTGGTACAAGATGAATACCAGCGAGGTGGCCTTGTTAAGGTGTTTGTATCTCTTAAAATTCTGACTCTGCTTTTTACTTTCCCCTTGCCTCAGAGCACTACAACCACCAATGGCTTAGATCTTCTTATGATAGCTATTTGTCCAAACTGATTCTTTTCTTTTCTACCCTGAGCTTTTCATTCCTCTGCAAAAACTCAACCTCTCTCCTTCTTGTTTTCAAAAAGAACATTAAAAAAAGAGAAAAAAAACCCAAGGCTCTAAAATAGTAAGATATATAGGCTTTTGTTTTTATGCCTATTCATATCCTTTGTCTTCAAAAATATAAGCTCATTACAGGCATTAAACACATTCTTTTTGTGGGCCCTTTCTGTGGAAGGGATCACTTTTTATATTTCTTTTATTACTCCCAATAAGCCTAGTTCAATGCTAAGCACATAGTAAACCAAGGGAACAGCCAAGGGAACATGTGACAAACCTAACACACTGGACACTCTTAAGATAAAATAAAAATTGAAACTAAGAATTTTATGTATTCATTTCTCTCGTTTTCCTATATATAGTACCCTATTTGGATGCCCTTATAAGCTCTTACCATACTTTATTTTAACTGCCTATTTAGATTAGGTCTTTAATATTTGTTCCATGAAAAAATAATATGCTGCAACTTAAAAAATTACAAAAGTAAAATAAATATGATAAATGTTTAAAAATGAAGAAGGCTCTGATAAAATTTTGGCAATTCATCAATACAAGGATGTTTTTATCATTCATCTTAGAAGTACAACTCAAGATTCAGTTTATTTTGTAATAGCTATCTCTTTACCTGACAGTCAATACTCAAACATCAACAAATTATTAAATTTTATTTAAAATTTTTTTTTACAAATTATTTTCTTAAATTTACACAGATGAAGAAAAGTAACACATCAGACAAGTTATTAAGTATAGTCTCAGGCTTATGTGGAATTATGATTGCTTTCAACAATTACTGAAATTTCTTTTCAAAGAAAATCTTCATACTAAGATATGTTTGTTCATGTAGCAGACTGAAGACAGCCACAAATGTGGCATTCTCAAAACAGCACGTAACTACTAAATGTAATGCCGCAAACCAACTTACTCCTTTAAAACTTCACTAAGTAATTCTAAGGAGTACAACAAAACATTATGGGCTCCTAATGTTCTTCCTAAGAATTAGGTAGTCTTCTTGGATTTTTTCTTCTCTGCTTCTTCCTTTTCCTTTTCTATTTCAGTTACTTGTAATTCAATTTCTTTGGCACTAAACATCTGAAAAGAAAATATTTTAAAAAGCAAATTTCAATTATACCAGTAATTTCTGAATATTTCCAATATGAAAGAACCACTTATATTTTATACATTTATATTTTCTCTTTAAACTTTAAAGTTAAGACTGGGTGGCTCAGTCGTTAAGCGACTGCCTTCGGCTCGGGTCGTGGTCCCAGGGTCCTGGGATCGAGCCCCGCATCGGGCTCCCTGCTCCGCGGGAAGCCTGCTTCTCCCTCTCCCACTCCCCCTGCTTGTGTTCCCTCTCTCGCTGGGTCTCTCTGTCAAATAAATAAAATAAATAAAATATCTTAAAAAAAAACCTTTAATTTTATATCTTCAAATATATAATGAAATATATATAAGCAAAATACTTGTAACAAATACGGACAAAATCTGAACTCTATTATATTTCCACTATCACTGTGCTAAAAAAGTAGGGCAAAGTGTTATATTGCATTACATACCCTCTATCTGCATATAACTTGAAAATATTTTAATGCAGGCTTATTCTATTCATGAGCAAGTAACTCATTACTGAACTCCCCCTCTCCACCCCACTGTGTGATTCTCTGATAGGATTTGCCTATTTTATCAGCCATTAGAATAGCCAAAGAGGTAGGGAAACGACGACTTAACACTGCTTTGTTTACAACTCCCTCACTAAGTGTAAAGCAAAAATAGCTTTTCTTTTATATCAATCAATTTTATTATATTTAAAATTAAAGATGGGAGCAACTTGCTCAAGGTCATACAATTAAACGTATCAATCTGCTGGAACTGAGGTCTATCCAACTCTAAACTTAAACCCAGGTCTATCCGATTCCAGAGGCCATGCCCTATTTGCCACACAGCATATCCTGAAACAGCGTGTGGGAGGGCAGTCTAACTTTGCTGCCAGGGCACGTACCATCCTAGCACGCGTCACATGACTGCGTGGGTCCATCCACGTGGGTATATATGTATGTGCTGGGGTTGGAGAGGTGACCCTGGCTTTGGTGGGTCTGTGCCCTTGTGTTGGTGGCATGTCTGCCCTGAGACCCTTGACAGCAGGGGTGACAACACAGCCCAGGGGTCATCTCCACACACTGTGCTCAGCACCATGGTTACTCTGAGGGGCCTGTGCAGGGGCGCAACCTATACCTCTCTCCCCATTTCTCTTATTCCTCATATGCCCATCTATTGGTTGGCTAATAAAAGGTGGGAATGTGGTGTCAAAACAGTGCAACAACATAACTCAAAAAACAAAAACCCCACTGCTCCCTCCAACACTGATTTTAACACTATTTCCTCTTGAAATATTTCCTTCAAAACAAATGTGTATGTAAAATAATCCTTTTTCGTATACTTTTCATATAGTTTCCCATGCTTTAAGTGCTTTTTACACTCTCAGCTAGAGAGCTGGTGAACTGCACTGTGTACAGTTCTACCTGAGGAACAATAGTGAGCCACATCTCAGATGTTCTTTAGCCAGTGAATCCTCCATCACAGTACTCTGGATGATTTATTTTGTGGTTCAGCAGTTTGAACCCATAATGACGAACAACGGGTACACAAAGAAAAATGCCAGTCTTGCCACAAAGAAATACGGAAAGGTTATCACACTACGTATTACAATTTAAGTCTTACAGAGGCTCAAGACACTTTTTTTTTTAAAGGTTTTTATTTATTTGAGAAATAGCAAGAGAGAGAGAGAGACCGAGCACAGAGGGAGAGTGAGAGGGACAAGCAGACTCCCCGCTGCGCAGAGAGCCCGATGCGGGCTTGATCCGAGGACCCTGAGATCATGACCTGGGCTGAAGGCAGACGCTCAACCGACTGAGCCACCCAGGCGCCCCTCAAGGCACTTTTAAGTGAGAAGTAGAGAAAATAGATAAAAACCAGTAAGCAAACAAGGGGTGGAGGTTTTTTGACGTAATGAAGGATAATACCATGTTAGAAGCCCGGAGGCCCAATAATTATACACATGATAGCTGAACAACACTGGCTGGAAGCATATCTTGATTTCAGAAGTAGAAATATAGGGAGATGAAATGCTCTCTATAGGAATACCTTGTTTTAATTGTGCTTTGCAAATACTGCATTTTTAATAAATTGCTGGGGATTTTCGTTGTTGTTTTTGTTTTTTTTAAGTAAACTCTATGCCCAACATGGGTCTTGAGCTCACCACCCCAAGATCAAGAGTTGCATGCTCTCCCTACTCAGCCAGCCAGGCGCCCCTGTGCTTTTTACAAATTGAAGGTCTGTGGCAACCCTACGTTGAGCAAGTATATTGACACCATTTTTCCAACGACATTTGCTTACTTTGTATCTGTGTCACAGTTTGGTAATGCTTGGAATATTTCAAATGTTTTCATTATATTTGTTATGGTGGTCTGTGATCAGTAATTATGACTCACTGACCACTCAAATACTGGCTAACATTTTTTAGCACTGTATTTTTATTTATTTATTTATTTATTTATTTATTTAAAAAATTTTATTTATTTGACAGAGAAGGACACAGCGAGAGAGGGAACACAAGCAGGGGCAGTGAGAGAGGGAGAAGCAGACTTCCCGCGGAGCAGGGAGCCAGATGCAGGGCTCGATCCCAGGACTCTGGGATAATGACCTGAGCCAAAGGCAGACGCTTAATAAGTGAGCCACCCAGGTATCCCAGCACTGTATTTTTTTTTTAATTTTTAATTTTTTAAAAGATTTTATTTATTTATTTGACAGAGAGAGACACACAGCGAGAGAGGGAACACAAGCAGGGGGAGTGGGAGAGGAGAAGCAGGCTTCCCGCGGAGCAGGGAACCCCCCCCCCTACATCGGCGGGGGGGATCAGGACCCTGGGATCATGACCCGAGCCGAAGGCAGAGGCTTAAGGAGTGACTGAGCCGCCCAGGCGCCCCCCAGCACTGTATTTTTAAATTAAGATACATACATTGTTTTTTTTAGACATAATTCACACTTAAGAGACTACAGTATAGTGTAAACATAAATTTTATATGCATTGGGAAACCTAAAAATTCATTTGACTTGCTTTATTGCAATATTGCCTTAATAGCGGTGGTTGGAACTGAATCCTCAATATCTCCAAGGTATGCTTGTATGCGGGGCTCGGGAATAAATCTCCATAAATAATATATTATACTAATCCCATATATGACTGATTCAGTAGGGGTTCCTACTTAGAAGAATATATACTAAATGGGGTATGCCTACAAATAAATCTCAGCTCCTCTAAGTCTTCACAAAGGACCAGGGAGAGGTAACTGCTTGCAATAAGCGCATAGAAATTAGTGAACGTTAGCCTACAGAAACAACAGATGTCATCATAATGTCAGTGGATGCAGTGGGTGTTTCAGGCTTTTAATGAAGATTCACAGGTGTCAACATTTTGACAAGATTCAACTGTTGTCAAATTATATTATAGATGTTTTTTCCTCTTTGGTTAATGACTTACTTTCAAAGGCTGGTTTCTTCTTATTATAGCAAGTTCAATGTTTTTTCCACCAGACTGGACAACCTAATGTAGAACAAGCACAATATTAAAATTATTTCAGCAAATTTTATTTTTAGTAAGGAAATAGATAAGAACAAATCCTCTCTCCCCATGTTCTTCTGAATATGCTTTATTAGATCACTTACTTCTAGCAAAGCTCTTATTGCTAATTTGATAGCCTCACTGTCGTTTGCTATAGCATCTTCTGTGTAATTCTTCTCTAGAAATTCTCGGACAGTTTTAGCACTTCGGCCTATTGCATTTGCCTTGAAAAATAAAAGACAATTATTAATATCATTGCAATATGAATGAATTTATGGCTAGTGAAGTTTAGAGTTTACTGAGCTATTTCTTAGTATAATTACTAAATAAAAATTGTAGTTTTGAAAACTTAGCAAACATTTCAGCAGCTCATTTTGTTACTATGCGAATGACCTGTAATGGTGGCGTGACTTATCTTCAAAAATACCAAAGCCTCATCCTGGTCAATGCCTTCTACTACTTTAATGGCTCCCAAGTCCTTGATAACCAAGGAAGACTGAAAGTGTTGAAATTCAAAAGAAGTAGAGAGGTAAGGAGGTAGGACTTTGCAATATAGTACCAAAGGAAGAAAGAAAAAAGGATAAAAAGGACATCAACCTGAAGAAGAAAGCTGTTTGCATGAATAGGACTGTGTGCATCATTTTCTTAGAACTTAGAAGAAAGTGGTCACCTAATTATTGATTCATTATCTTTGATTCTATAAGCGAGAAAAGATTCTTCTATTCCCCATTTTTCTTTGTTCTTTAGAAATTTTCATCAGATGAAGGAAAGAGGCAAATGACTGCCCTGGCTCTATAACCGCGGGTGGTATACGGCATATTCTTTGAATTCAGTCTAAATATCCAGGCAAGTATTACTGAAGATAATGAGGATGATAACAGTAATTGTTATGTAACAGAGCACTTATGTTCCAGGCACTATGATACGCATTTTACATGGATTATTTCCTTTAGCCATCACAAAAATAATTGAATAGTTACTATTACAAACCCCAATTCATGAATGAAGAAATGGGGGCTTGGAAAGGTTAAAACAAGCTTTGTCAACCTCAGCACTATTAACATTTTGAGCTGAACAATTTTTGTGCTGGGTAGGGGGCACGTCCTGTGCATTGTAGGATGTTTAGCAGCCTCTATCCACTAGACGCTAGTAGCATCCCCCGCCCCAGTTGTGACAACCAAACATGTCTCTAGATAGTGCCAAATGTCTCTTAGGGGGTACAAAATCACCCCTATTTGTGAACCAGTGTCTTAAATAATCTTGCCCAAGATCACAGAGGGGATAAGTAGAAGAGCTGAGCTTTGAAACCAAGTAGTCTGAATTGACTCCGAACTCTGAACTCTATACACTATGCTGCTGCATGCCCCTTGGCTCTGATGACCTTAGAGCAAGGAACCAGGAGAAAGGCCCAACCTCTCACTCAAGGATCCCGGCACTGAATGAGGGAATGTCTCAGTTCTAACTGGTTATGGTTCGTATTATGATTATAGGAAAGAGATCGCAAAAGAGATGTTAGGAAGTGAGCAGGAAGGCATACCTTTTGTACTGCATGACAGTATATTGTTCTGGTTAGCAGAAGATTATTTTTACTTCACAGAACTTTTCTATTCCTTTATATTTCAGAGGATTAAAAAAACAGCTGTGAAACTTTAAATTTTGTGGCTTTGAAATTTCACTAAGATCAAAAGTAAAGACTTCAAACTGGTATGACTTTGAAGTATTATTTGCTACTAGTTTTTTGGGGGTAACTAGTTCTTGCCCAGAGAGGAAGAATATAAGGTAGGGGTTTATCCAAAAATCTCACCGAGCCCACAGAAGGTTACCTTATAAATTCCTGGTGACTTTCCTGTCCAATTCTTCTAATTGGTGATGTAAAAATTCTTTAATTCTTACCTACTTGGCTGGTTTCCTAAAATCTTCTTGCTAAGCTTATATCCCCCATCCTTCCTCCAAATCCATCACCCACCCCAGCCCACTTGAACAGACTCTTTAAGTTTTGTGATGTTTGTTTCCTGCCTGTCTATAATGATTAATGATAATTTTCTATGGCAAAGATGATTAGCAGCCAACGCCAATATCCATTCTTCCTTTGTGATAGAACTCTAGGCAATGTGACTGCTGAGAAGTGTCATTTCCTAGCCTTGGTTACCAATAGGAATATACAGGTGGAAATAAATGGGTAGAACTTGTAGAAACCTTTGCTGCCTGGAAAGCAGACAGGTTGGCTGGAGATCTAGCAGCCACTTTGAGAGCATGGGCAAAGACTAAGATAATAAAAGAGACAAATAACAGCAACTCTCTACCTTCAAACTTCTCATTATATGAGAAAAATAAATTATTATGTGTTAAGAATCATCACATCTCTGTTGTTAGAAGCCAAAAACAATACCTCACAGATAAATTTTTGTATATCTTAAAGATATACAGAACAAAAATGGATGGGGCACCTGGTGGCTCAATCTGTTAAGTGTCTGCCTTTGGCTCAGGTCATGATCTCAGGGTCCTGGGATAGCACAGGACTCCCTGCTGCTACTCCCTCTCCCTCTGCCCCTCCACCCGGCTCATGCTCTCTCTCTCTCAAATAAATAAATAAAATCTTTTTTAAAAAAAGATTAAAAATTGATAAACAAGATCATTTTGGCAGGAATACTTTATTTACTATTAGAATTTCTTAGCTGATGAGTAATAAAATAGTTATATCCTTTGTGTGGTCTTCTACAGAAAGTATGAAAGCCTGATGATTCTTGATCTTTCCTATCTCTTTTAAATCCACTCCAATCAGGCTCTCATCACTATGAGATATTCTTATCAAGGTCAGCCATGACCTGCCCATTGCCATATCTAATCATTTCACTTTTTACCTGACCCATGAGTGGCTCTGGCTCAGCTGATCAACTCTTCTTGGGATACCATTTTCACTTGCGATCCAGGATACCCCTCTCTGGGTTTTCCTTCTTCATAGACTATGCTGGATCCTTCCCCACCTTCCACTGGTCCAATACTCCTGATCTATATCAGGTCTTGCCTGGATTATTATTGGACAGCCTCTCAACTTGTTTGCCTGCTTCTATTCTACCATACAATCTATTCTCACTACAGCAGCCACACAGATCCTTTAAAAATATGAATCAGATCATGTTATTCTAACATGCCAGAACCACAAATGGCTTTCTACATCACTCTCCTTATTTTTATTATTATTTTTTAAGATTTTATTTATTTATTTGAGAGAGCACAAGCGAGGGTGGGCATGGGAGGGGGAGGCAGAGAGAGAAGCAGACACCCCACTGACCAGGGAGCCTGATGTGGGGCTCAATCTCAGGACCTTGGAATCATGACCTGAGCCAAAGGTAGACAGATGCTTAACTGACTGAGCCACCCAGGCACCCCTGCATCACTCTCTTTAATATCCAAGTCCTATCCATGGCCTTCAGACTCTACAAGATCTAGCCCCCTCCTACCTCTGTTACTCATCCCTCACATCTCTGTTGTTAGGAGCCAAAAACAATATCTCACAGATAAATCTTTGTATATCTTAAAGATATACAGAACAAAAATTAATGGGGTACCTAGGTGGCTCAGTCAGTTAAGCGTCTGCCTTTGGCTCAGGTCTTTCTGGATTCACCACAGTGCAGTCATATGCTCCGCATAGAGCTTGGTATCTCATAGATATGGAACATACTGTCACCTTGGAATTTTGCCTTGATTGGTTCCTCTGTTCAGAATACCACAGAAATAACTACCTGGCCTGCTCCTTCACTTTCTTCAGGCCTCTGTTCAAATATCACCTTTTCAAAGGTGCTTTCCCTGACTACCTTACCTACCAATCACACTCTATCCTCCCAACCTTATTCTCGCCCCGCCCCCTCCCCCGGACTTATATTACATGTATACAATCTGTATACTTTTTTGTCACCTCTATATCCCCAAACCTAGAATAATATTTGATATGTAATTCAAATACACATAGACTGAATATTTGTTAAATTATGGATTGTTAATATATTTTACTTTGTAACTTTTGATGGTAATTATCTTTGGGAATCCTACACTATAATCCTAAGTACAGTGATATTAACTCACATGCTTACTGCTCTGGTACTCAATTCTTTCTTCATTTCTGGCCCCTTAGGATTTTGTGTCTTTTTTGTGAATTCAGCCATGCATTAAAAACATGTTAATGATCATTCTAGCTTTCTACATGGTTATAGCAGGAGAATTTTTGATTAGTTCAATTTAATATAATGTGCGAAACCCCAAAACATGTTACTCCACATAAAAAAAATACTTTCTGCAATATAAAAATATATTAAGAAGAAAAAAATATTTCAAATAGGGTGTCCCCTCACCACTGGTCTGGATATTGCCAGAACTACCGGGCTAACTGATTTTTTTTTTAAGATTTTATTTATTTATTTGAGATAGAGAGCGAGAGAGAGAAAGAGAGAAAACGATGGGGGGGGGGGGGAAGGGCAGAGGGAGAGGAAGAAGCAAGACCCTGGGATCATGACCTGAGCCGAAGGCAGATGCTTAACTGACTAAGCCACCGAGGCATCCCTGGGCTAACTGATTTCTTGAGACTCTTCTGTTATGGAAGGGGCATCTGTATGCCCTCACTGGAAGAGAAACTGACACTGGATATGAGTTTCCCTTCCCTGTACCAAATGCCCCACCTTCTGTGAACTTGCTGAATGCTTTCTTCGCCATGATGGTATCTTACAAAACATTAGTGATGACCAAGGAGGAACTGAGAGAATACACTTATGCCCATGGGATTCACTGGTCTTATCATGTTCTCTGATCCTAAAGAAGCCAGCCTGATAAAAACGGAATAGCCAACTGAAGACTCAGCTATAGCACTAGCATCTTAGGGAGCCAAGATCCTGTACGTGCCCTGACGTGGGAGCCAGTAACTAATTTCTTTCATAGCCACAAACCTACGAATCAAGGGATAGCTGTCTCATTAAACCCCTAATGGGCCACTAATAAAATTTTTGCTTCTTGGATTGTATTAGTTTAAAGGTCCTAATTCCCAAGTTGGCAGAGTAATGGGGAAGGGAGAAGAGGCAGTGTTCTACTAGGGGATATAACAATTTCACTGAACTAGAAGCTGAGACTGCCGGTTGGCAATTTTGGACACCTCATGCCTTTGAACCAATAGGCAAATAATGGGTTACTGTGAGGATGGTATGATTTATCCTGATTATCAAGGGAAATAAAGTTACTATTATACAATGAGACCAGGGAGGAGATGTCTAGAACTCTCATAATATTCTCATGTAAAGTGAAAAAAGCTAATGGAAGGCTCTATAATCCATTAAGGCAGGGTCATTAATGGACCATAATCTAAAAAAAAAAAAAATTTTGTGTTAAGTGCCAGATAACCCCAACAAACCAAAGTGCTGGTATCAGCGATTTCTGTTCTCATTTCTGCTACAGGTCATGTGGCCAGTTTGTATTTTGAATTTTCTATTTCTCTTGCCCATTTCACATGTCCTTTATCTGCACTATGTAAAACTACATCCTAGCACTGCAAAGTGTTGTCACAACATGGTACCAGAGCTGTGTCCTCAATAGCCTCTTGTATCACTTTATCAGGCTACTGGTATAGTAGGTCAGAATAAAAAACAAAACATAGAAGTGAAAGAAAAACCAAAGACCTTATCTCATGGCTAAAGTGCTATATATAGTCTCCCCAAAACAGAAATTAAACCAGAAGATTTTATTCTATTTTTCAAGACTAGATATCAGAATTTA
Organism: Neomonachus schauinslandi; assembly: GCF_002201575.2. Lineage (NCBI taxonomy): Eukaryota > Metazoa > Chordata > Mammalia > Carnivora > Phocidae > Neomonachus > Neomonachus schauinslandi. Next base: position 45,048,875 of record NC_058416.1, read on the forward strand.
TGTAACACACACAGAGGACCACTTGGCCTAAGCATGATGTAATGGAAGGAACACTGTACTAATAAAGCAGAAGACCCTGAGTTCTAATGACAGTTTTGTTATTAACTAGTGGTGTGAACTTAAAATAAAAAATCACTTAACTCCTGAGTCTCACTTACCAAATATGTAAAATAAAAAAGTTTTCAAATGTCTTTTGTTATATATATTTTTTAAAGCTGCATTTGATTTCAACCAAAATCTTACAAGAAAGTACAATATGTGCAATCAGTTAAATGATGATATATGGCCTTCAGACACCACTGCAATGCATAGTTTCAGACCTAGATGATAAACAAATTCCCAACAATGTAAAAATTCCCTAATTTTGGGGTGGCTGGGGGACTCAGTCGGGTAAGTGTCTGCCTTCAGCTCAGGTCATGATCTCAGAACCCTAGGTTTGAGCCCCATGTTGGGCTCCCTGTTCAGCGGGGAGTCTGCTTCTCCCTCTCTGTGGCTCCCCCTGCTTATGCTCTCTCTCTCAAATAAATAATAAATAAAAATTAAAAAAATTAAAAAAAATAAAAATTCCATAATTTTCCTAACTAGTTGACTTTACAATAAAATAAAAATGCTTCTCTGTATGACCCTAGGGAGCAACCAAATTAAAATGGAAAATTATGTAAACTTGGAAATTGCTATGTTATGATATTGAAATGAAGTATAATGATGTAATGATTAATACAAACAGAAGATGGCATACTTTATTTTATTTTTTTTTAAAGATTTTATTTATTTATTTGACAGAGAGAGACACAGCGAGAGAGGGAACAGAAGCACCGGGAGTGGGAAAGGGAGAAGCAGGTTTCCCGCTGAGCAGGGAGCCCGATGCGGGGCCCGATCCCAGGACCCTGGGATCATGACCTGAGCCGAAGGCAGATGCCCAATGACTGAGCCACCCAGGCGCCCCGAAGATGGCACACTTTAAAATATTTAGAGAAAGACTGAGGGTAGTAACTTGTTTTGTGTAAGGTATAGATTTGGGAGGCATAAGAAATCTAGGACATGTAAAAGATATCTTAAATTGGCACAAAAAAGTCTGGTACTTGCAGTAGGTAAATTCATAGTTTCTGATTACCAATTAGTTTGTCTAGTTAGCTTAAAAGAAGATGTACAGCTAACACAGTATCCAGGTCTTGATGGCAAGAATATAATCCACTGTTTTACTAGCCTGGTTAATTGGTTTATAAAACAGTATGAGTGTGGTCAGCTCAAATCAATTCCTTTAGTTAAAATAGGCATAAAGACCAAGGCGATATTTCCCATTAATTTATTTGGCTTTTAATAACAGTAAAATAAACACTTCATGAAATTATTTAAAGCCTAGGTATTTAAACTTTTTTTAAAGATTTTATTTATATATTTGAGAGAGAGAGAGAGAGAGAGAAAACGAGTGAGGGGGAGGGTCAGAGGGAGAAGAAGAAGCAGGCTCTCCACTGAGCAGGGAACTCGATCCAGGGCTCTATCCCAGGACTCCGGGATCATGACCTGAGCCAAAGGCAGAGGCTTAAGAGACTGAGCCGCCCAGGCACCCCTTTACACTTCTAATAAAGTAAAAATTATTTAGATTCTATAATGTACTTCTATTTTTATATATTAAAATATACAAAAATTTGTTTCTGGAAATTGCTACTAGTTTCCCTAGACCCTAGACTTTTGTATTAGATTTGAATGTACCATTAAACAAAGTATTGGGGTAATGAAAGAAGAATAACAACTTACCCAGAAAACAAACTATATTTCAGGAATTATGTAGAGACAATTGTAATGTACTGCCATATAAATAGAGAGTCATAGTTTGGGGTACTCCAACTCTCTTAGAATAGAGAATGCGTTCAATATTTCACTATGGGGTTTATTTTTTTTTTAAAGATTTTATTTATTTATTTTAGAGACAGAGCACAAGAGGGGGGAGCGGGAGAGGGAGAAGCAGACTCCCTGCTGAGCAGGGAGCCCGATGTGGGACTCGATCCCGGGACTCCAGGATCATGACCTGAGCCGAAGGCAGTTGCTTAACCAACTGAGCCACCCAGGCACCCCACACTATGGGGTTTAAATGCTCATTTAATTCTATATTAAAAGCAAAGACTATTTCTACTCAAAGCAAGTATCTGTATGATGCAGTACTTATTTGGAAGAATGAATGATGAATAGGAATTGGATATATCTCTTATTTGGCCACTTATATATACTTAGGTTTGTCACATCTTTTCAAAGTAAGGAAAAGACCCTTTGATTAATAAACGCAAGTGTTGGGGTGCCTGGGTGGCTCAGTTGGTTTAGCATCTGCCTTCAGCTCAGGCCATGATCCCAGCGTCCTGGAATTGAGTCCCACATCGGGCTCTCTGCTCCTCAGGGAACCTGCCTCTCCCTCTGTCTGCTGCTCCCCCTGCTTGTGTTCTCTCTCTCTCTGTCAAATAAATAAATAAAATCTTAAAAAAAATAAACAGTGTTTTTCTATCCATCAAAAATCATCATAGTTGCTGACTAGCTAAATGGTTACATAAAGGTTGTACCACCATCAATACTTTAATGCAACATAATTTTTGTCATGTCCCTGAAAGTGATAAAACATTTACTGTGAATACATGTATTCAACTTCTAAAATATATTAACAAATTCAAGACTTACCTTCCAAGCATGGTAAGTACCAGAGGGATCAGTCTGATATAATCTTGGGATACCATCGTCATCAAAACCTACAATTAAGGCAGAAATGCCAAAAGGCCTTCGTCCATTGCTTTGTGTATATTTCTGAAAAATAAAATGTTTTTATAACTACTTTCTGTATGAGGCCATACAAAGAATAGTACTATTATTTATCAACTAAGAAATTTTAATAGCAGGGGCGCCTGGGTGGCTCAGTTAGTTGAGTGTTTGCTTTCGGCTCAGGTCATGATCTCGGGGTCCTGGGATCACGACCTGAGCCGAAGGCAGACACTTAATGACTGAGCCACCCAGGCGCCCCAATCTTAAAAAAATTTTTAATAGCAAAGCATTCCTGCTAAAATGTTATTAAGATCCTCTTCCTGACTTTTTCTGAACTTCAATCCATGATGAAATTTTAATGAAATTAATGTATAGTGTTTAAAATAAAATAGTAAGTTTGTTTATATATGGTCTTAACTGTTTTCTTGTTGCTTTATATATCTTTTGGTAACATAATTGGATTATAATCTTGTTAATATAGCAGAGAACTGTATATGTACACCATTTTGGTTCCTACCTAGTAAAGCTGATTTTAGTGAGCTGTACTTTGGAAGCAAGTTCTTGAGGTTTACTTTGAGAGACACTATAATTGTTACTATTATAATCAATATTCTTACTTGATACTATTATTATCAAGTACATTCTGTTCACTGTATACTGAGTTATCTCTACATAAAACTCAACTAAGACACTTCTTTCAATCACCAAACAAGGAAACCTTTGTCTCTCTGGAAGAAAAAGCATGTTTTTTCTTCCCAGACAGCAGGGCACTGGAAACCAATTGTATTTCTTTTTACTTTAGTGCCAAGAACTTCCCGGATTGTGCTCCAACAAGTGGAATTCACACTAATTCTGAGACTGGTGCTCCTAGAAGTTGTGCAGAGAGCAGCCCTGACAGAAAGCTCAAGCTCATGCCTCTTTTTTCATTTTTATATTTTATTATTATGTATTTTTATTAGCCACCTCCAATTCTGAATGCAAATAGTTGGGCTACAAATGTAAACAAACTCTTAAAGAATGTGGATCACTACATCAAAAAACTAATGATGTGGGCGCCTGGGTGGCTCAGTTGGTTAAGCGACTGCCTTCGGCTCAGGTCATGATCCCAGGGTCCTGGGATCGAGTCCCACATCAGGCTCCCGGCTCAGCGGGGAGCCTGCTTCTCCCTCTGACCCTCTCCTCTCTCATGCTGTTTCTCTCTTGCTCGCTCTCTAATAAATAAATAAATAAAATCTTAAAATAAAATAAAATAAAAGGTGGAAAAAAAAAACTAATGATATATTGGTGACTAACATAACATAATAAAATTAAATAAAAAAATAAAAGAACAGGGTTTATGTCTTCATTCTTCTGTATTTCCTAATATTCCTAGTCACACAGAGGTATGAAGTAGATGCTTTTTAAATATACCTCAGAGGAGAGACCCTTTTATTTGTTTAATCAACCATGTTTTTTTTTCTTTAATGAAAAAGTACAGGCACAGGGTTAAAATAATTTAAAAGTACAAAAGGTGTACATTTTAAAGGATCTCTTTTGTTGCAGAGCCCCAGACCCCTTCCTAGTAGCAACCACACTGTTACCGGTTTACAATATTAAATGTTCTATGCGGAGCCTTTATACTTCTAGAAGACAAACTAAAAACTACAACTGGGAACCTTGTATACCCAATGTTCTATACCTTGCTTTTTTGGTGGATACAGTGTGGAGCTCAGCAGGAAGCTTGAACTCAGGACCTTGAGATCAAGACCTGAGCTGAGATCAAGAGCTGGATGCTTAGCCGACTAAACCATGCAGGCACCCCAGTGGATACCCTTTTAACTACTAAGAAAATCAAAGCAAATAAAAAAGTAAAGTAGAATAATATAAAAATGTTGAACTTACTTGCAACATAAATTAAATGGAAAAAAAACCCAAAACAACACCAAGGTATCTTTTTGTAAGTATGTAATTTAAAACTTTAATATCTAGAATATATAGTTTATTTAAAAAAATCTCTACATGGACAAATGGCAAAATCCATGCCAGAAGGTGTTCTAAATGCTTTAAATGTATTAAGTCATTTAATCCATAATGCAACTCAACAAAGTAGGTATTATTGAAATGTTTATTCTATAAATAAGAAAATTAAGACAAAACAGGCTAAATAGTATGCTCATGGCACTAACTAGGATGTAACAAAGCCAGGATTCAAAACGCCCAAATTCTGGCTCCTGAAGGCACATTCTTAATCACCAGAGTGCCTGTCAAAGGGAAAGATAGTTTACACTAGAAGAAATGAAAATAGCAAACCAACATGTGGGAAAAAAATCAGCCTCACTACTAATTATAAAATACAAATTAAAACAACTATTATAGTACTATGTTATACTTATTTGCAAAATAAAAGAAAAATGAAAACCCAAGGCTGATGATCCTTCAGGGATACATTTATGCATTGCTGGCTGCACAATAAAAATTGGTTCAATCTTTTTAGCAAGTAATTTAGCTACATATAACAAAAGTCTTAAAACTAATTACAATCTCTAATCTAGTAATCTCATACTGAAAATTAATTTAACAATATAATTCAAAAAAGAAAAATAAAGGCTGTGACAGACAGAGTAATGTTATTAAAGTACTAAACCGAGAAAGACAATGAGAAAGGGAAAGAAACTGGGAACAATCTAAATAATTGCCAGTAAGCAACTGGAAACAGTATTATATGGTTAGTAAGAATGGTAAGTATGCATAAGGATTATGCTGACATACATAAAGGACACATAAAATGATAGAGAACAAATACTTATATACATAGTGACTATACTTAATGTCAAACCATGCATCTATATGTATGAATTCAGAAATCATATCCAGAGGTGCCCGGGTGGCTCAGTAGGTGGAACATCAGACTATTGATTTCAGCTCAGGTCATGATCTCCGGGTTGTGAGATTGAGCCCTGTGTTGGGCTGTGCTGAGCGTGGAGCCTAGTTAAGGTTCTCTCTCTCGGGCGCCTGGGTGGCTCTGTTGGTTGAGCGACTGCCTTCAGCTCAGGTCATGATCCCAGAGTCCTGGGATCGAGTCCTGCATCGGGCTCTCTGCTCCTTGGGAGCCTGCTTCTCCCTCTGCCTCTCTCTCTCTGTCTCTCATGAATAAATAAATAAAATCTTAAAAAAAAAAAGATTCTCTCTCTCCCTCTCCTTCTGTCCCTCCCCATTGCACTCTCTGTCTCCCTCTAAAATAATCAATCAATCTTAAAAAACAAAACATGTCATATCCAAACCTGATCAGTTGTGTTTAGGTTTGTAGGTGAAAGAACCATGGGTATTTCTTTAGTAAACGTGTAAAAAGAAAAGTTTTCATTACTGTATCTCTAGAGGTATAGAAATCCTCTTAAAATATGAGATTTACTGCCTTTGAAATTTTAAAGATTTTATTTATTTATTTATTTATTTAGAGAGAGAGAACATGAGAGGGGAGGGGGTCAGAAGGAGAAGCAGACTCCCCACTGAGCGGGGAGCCCGATGTGGGACTCGATCCTAGGACTCCAGGATCATGACCTGAGCTGAAGGCAGTTGCTTAACCAACTGAGCCACCCAGGCACCCCTGCCTTTGAAATATTAATATAATTCCTAGAACTGATAGTAATTGAGATTTCTAATGCTCAAATCAATGTAGTCCACTGGAATAAGAGTGTATGAAGTAAGTGTGAGAAGGAATAAGGAGTTTAGTAGACTTAACAGATTAAATGACTGGAGTTATTGTAGTATTCCCATGGTAGGAACCATAATGATGGCAAAAGAAGAAAACCTTCCAAAATCTGTTGGAATAGTGTCTTACCTGCTTTAAGGTTGCTATGAAGCGAGTTATATATTCTACAGTGACTGGGTCCTCAACTGTGAGCTTATAACTCTGGCACTCCACACGGGATCTGTTTATTACTACTCTAGCATCAGCAGTCAGTCCTATAAAAGTAGGCAATACATTACAAAAAAGAATGACTCTTTTCTTGTCCAAAGGGTTTTTTTTTTTTAGCTACCATGAAATCTTTCTTATAATGTCCATTTGTTTTTTTCAATATCTGTCCATTATAAATAATTTATAAAACAGAATATCACTTGTCCAACATTTAATACTTAATCTGATGCATTCTTATTTACTTTTTAAAGAAATGGTTTTAGGGGCGCCTGGGTGGCTCCGTCGGTTAAGTGACTGCCTTCGGCTCAGGTCATGATCCTGGAGTCCCAGGATCGAGTCCCGCATCGGGCTCCCTGCTCAGCAAGGGGTCTGCTTCTCTCTCTGACCCTCCTCTCTCTCATCCTCTCTCTCTCTCTCTCTCAATAAAATAAAAAAAAAAAATCTTTAAAACCATTTCTTTCTTTTTTTAAGATTTTATTTATTTATTTGAGAGAGAGTGAGCACAGGGAGGGGGTTGGTCAGAGGGAGAAGCAGACTCCCCACTGAGCAGGGAGCCTGATGTGGGACTCGATCCTGGGACTCCAGGATCATGACCTGAGCCGAAGGCAGTTGCTTAACCAACTGAGCCACCCAGGCGCCCCGAAAGAAATGGTTTTAAAGAGTAATAGTTAAACACTAAGTTAAGTAAACTATTTTCCCAAAGATCAAAATAGTTTAACTCACAGTGGTTGGTCTGGTAATGAGATTTTATTAAACATTTTCTAAAAATCTCTGTAGTCATATTTTTTAAAACTATTTTTGGGGAAGATATCAAAGGCAGACTGATCAAAGGCTGATGGTTTATCCTGGTTCCAAAATCAGTATTATTTATATTATGAATATTATTATTCATTACCTAAATCATTAAGTAAGCTGTATTTCTCCTTATGAAGAGACAGTATTACTTCATTATCAAACACATATCCATTGAATTCAAACTGCATTCAATGTAACTGTGATATGTAATTTCTCTCAGCTTTTCGTCCAAGATTAAGGGTTTGAAAATCAAGAATGTTAAAACAGAAAAAGAAAAGTCTTCCTTTTGCCATACCAAAACATCATGTAATTAATTTTCAACATTTCCATACGGAAACAGAATGATTCTATAAAAACAACAACTGACCCAAAACTTAAATACAACAGTTGCAAACATTTCTATTAAAGACTTCTCTGGCATTTGACCTTTACATGGCCATTTTGTTTCTTTCCCCACTCTCTTAATAGCACACTGCCAGAAAAATGCATTCACAAAATCTCTGTAACAGTCATTTCTCACATAACCATCAGTCTTTTCACAAACTCATCTTCCACTTCCACACCATTTCAAATTGTGTTTCTACAAATGGAAGAATTGTCAGTCCCTGAAGATAATGGTAGTCAACAATGAAGAACCTGTCACAATATGCCCTTAAGAATCACCCTAACACTCATGGGTCGGGGGCAAATTTTAATCAGATAGTTAAAGAGGGAGAAACTGATTCTATTCTCTCTGCAAAATATGAGAAGCACCTGGCTGGCTCAGTTGGTAGAGCATGTGACTCTTGATCTTGGGGTTGTGAGTTCGAGCCCCATGTTGGGGGTAGAGTCTACTTTAAAAAATAGTTTAAGAAAGTTATTTAAAAAATGTTATATGAGGGCGCCTGGGTGGCTCAGTTGGTTAAGCGACTGCCTTCGGCTCAGGTCATGATCCTGGAGTCCCTGGATCGAGTCCCGCATCGGGCTCCCTGCTCAGCAGGGAGTCTGCTTCTCCCTCTGACCCTCCCCCCCTCTCATGTGCTCTCTCTCTCATTCTCTCTGTCAAATAAATAAAATCTTTAAAAAAAAAAGTTATATGAGAGAAAGAAATGGAAAGAGATTAACTTTACCTATCCTATGGATTAAAAGCTATACTCAATTAGAAAATGTGATCAGAAAGGAGATTTCTAAGTTATATCCCCTTTACAATGTAAATATGATCCCAAACTACAGAAACATGAAAGTATATTTAAAAAGTAGTGACATAACTGATTCAAGAAAAAGTCATAAATTTGCCAAACCATATAAGTAATACATATGTGTGATTGTGTTTGTTTTTAACATAAGAAATAGCAATTACACTAATCAATACTAAATAGCTAGGAAAAAAAGAACAAGTTCAATTTACAGATAGCATTGAAAATTGCAATTTCACATTCCATAGGTTACCATTTAGTTTTGTTGTTTCCTTTGCTGGCAGAAGCTTTTTATTTTGTTTTTTTAAAGATTTTATTTATTTGTCAAAGAGGGAGAGAGAGAGCACATAAGCAGGGGGAGCTGCAGATAGAGGGAGAAGAAGGCTCCCCGCTGAGCAAGGAGCCTGATGTGAAACTCGATCTCAGGACCCTGGGATCATGACCTGAGCCAAAGGCAGATGCTTAACTGACTGAGCCACCCAGGTGTCCCTAGAAGCTTTTTATTTATTTTTTTTTTTTTTTATTTTTTTTTTTTTTTTTTATTTTATTATTTTTTTTTTTTTTTTTTAAAGATTTTATTTATTTATCTGAGAGAGAATGAGAGAGAGCACATGAGAGGGGTGAGGGTCAGAGGGAGAAGCAGACTCCCCGCCGAGCAGGGAGCCCGATGCGGGACTCGATCCAGGGACTCCAGGATCATGACCCGAGCCGAAGGCAGTCGCTCAACCAACTGAGCCACCCAGGCGCCCGAAGCTTTTTATTTTGATGAAGTCCAAATAGTTTAGGTTTGCTTTTGTTTCCCTTGGCTAAGGAGACATATCTAGAAAGAAGTTATTACAGCCGATGTCAAAGAAGTTACTGCCTGTGTTCTCCTCTAGGATTTTTATGGTTTCAGATCTCACACTTAGGTCTTTAATCCATTTTGAATTTATTTTTGTGTATGGTGCAAGAAAGTGGTCCAATTTCATTCTTCTGAACGTTGCTGCCCAGTTTTCCCAATACCATTTGTTGAAGAAACTGATGTCTTTTTTTTTTGAAGGCAGTCTTTTCCCCATTGGTTATTCTTCCCTACTTTGCCAAAGATTAATTGACCATATAGTTGTGGGCTCATTTCTGGGTTTTCTATTTCGTTCGACTGATCTGTATGTCCGTTTTTGTGCTGGTACCATACTGTTTTGATCACTACAGCTTTGTAATATAACTTGAAGTCCAGAATTGTGATGCCTGCTTTTCTTCTTCAAGGTTTCTTTGGTTATACAGGGTGTTTTGTGGTTCATACAAATTTTAGGATTCTTTGTTCTAGCTCTGTAAAAAATGCTGTTGGTATTTTGATAGGAATTGCACTAAATGTATAGATTGCTTTGGGTAGTATAGACGTTTTAAATATATTCATTCTTCCTACAGAATGGAAGATATTTGCAAATGACCTATCTGATAAAGGTTAGTATCCAAAATAAAGAACTTATAAAACTCAACACCCCAAAAATGAATAATGCAACTAAAAAATGGGCAGAAGACATGAATAGACATTTTTCCAAAGAAGACATACAGATGGCCAACACACACATGAATAGACGCTCAACATCACTCATCATCAAGGAAATACAAATAAAAACTACAATGAGCTATCATCTTACACCTGTCAGAATGGCTAAAATCAACAACACAAGAAAGAGTAGGTGTTGGCGAGGATGTGGAGAAAGGAGAACCCTTTTGCACTGTTGGTGGGAATGCAAACTGGTACAGCCACTCTGGAAAACAGTATGGAGGTTCCTCAAAAAGTTAAAAATAGGGGCGCCTGGGTGGCTCAGTTGGTTAAGCGACTGCCTTCGGCTCAGGTCATGATCCTGGAGTCCCGGGATCGAGTCCCGCATCGGACTCCCTGCTCGGCAGGGAGTCTGCTTCTCCCTCTGACCCTCCCCCCTCTCATGTGCTTTCTCTCATTCTCTCTCTCTCAAATAAATAAATAAAATCTTTAAAAAAAAAAAAAAGTTAAAAATACAACTACCCTATGATCCAGGAATCGCACTACTAGGTATATACCCAAAGAATACTAATTCAAAGGGATACATGCACCTTGATGTTTATAGCAGCATTATCTATAATAGCCGAATTATGGAACTAGCCCAAGTCCCATCAACTGATGAATGGATAAAGAAGATGTGGTATATATATATACACAATAGAATATTACTCAGCCATAAAAAGAATGAAATCTTGCCATGTGTAATGACATGGATGGAGCTAGAGAATATTATGCTAAGTAAAATAATTTAAGTCAGTCAGAGAAGACAAGTATCATATGATTTCAATCATATGTGGAACTTAAGAACAAAACAAACAAGCAATGGGGAAAAAAAAGGGGCAATCCAAGAAACAGACTTTTAACTACAGGGAACAAACTGATGGTTATCAGAGAGATCGGGGGATGGGTGAAATAGGGATGGGGATTAAGAAGTGCACTTGTGATTAGCACTGGGTGTTGTTAGAAAGTCATTGTTAGTCAACAATGAAGTCAACAATGAAAAACCTGTCACAATATTGTATACCCGAAACTAATAATACACTGTATGTTAACTAACTGGAATTTAAATAAAAACTTAAAAAAAATTGCAATTTCACTTTGTTTATAAATAAGCAATCTATAGAAGAAATAAGTTCTCCATCTAGTGCTTTTATTTTTTAAAAGATTTTATTTATTTATTTGAGAGAGAGAGAGAGCGAAAGAGAAAGAGAGCACAAGCGGGGGGAGGGGCAGTGGGAGAGGGAGAAGCAGACTTCCTGCTGAGCAGGGAGCCTGCCTAGGGGCTTGATCCCAGGACCCTCAGATCAAGACCTGAGCCAAAGGCAGATGCCTAACTGACTGAGCCACCCAGGTGCCCCTCTAGTGCTTTTGAATTCATACCACAGCATTATCTTGAAAATCTTGAAAATACTTACACAATGTAAAATTTCTACTTTTAACTGGAATTCTACATGGCACATGAAAGAATTATTTTTTTCAAATTCTTTGATTTTTTTTCCTAAGGGCTGTTTTCTAAACATTAGAAGTACAATATAGCAACAACATTGACAAAAGAATGTGATTTTTTTTCAAGATGAAACTATGTATTTTTTTCTGATATGTACTCATTGTAAAATACTGCAACAGAGGGAATAAAAGCTACCATATAATTCCAAAAGTTATAAACAAAACAATATTATACATATTATTCAGTAATCTACTATTTTTAATATATATTGTGAATACTTTGCCGTGTCAATACGTATAGATTCTATGACCTTTTTTTAATTTAAATTTAATTAGTTAACATACAGTGTAGTATTGGTTTCAGATGTATAATTTAGTGATTCATCACTTACATATAACACCCAGTGCTTATCCCAACAAGTGCCCTCCTTAATGCTCATCACCCATTTAGTCCATCCCCCCACCCCTTCCCCTCCAGCAACCCTGTTTGTTCTCTTAACTACAGAGTCTCTTATGGTTTGCCTCCCTCTGTGTTTTTATCTTTATTTTTCCTTTCCTTCCCCTATGTTCATCTGTTTTGTTTCTTAAATTCCACATGAGTGAAATCATATATTTGTCTTTCTCTGACTGACTTATTTCACTTAGCATAATACACTCTGGTTCCACCCACATCGTTGCAAATGGCAAGACTTGTTTTTGATGGCTGAGTAAAATTTATATATACATATATAATCACTCTCCTTTATCCATTCATCAGTCAATGGACAATTTGGGCTCTTTCCATAATGTGGCTATTGTTGACAGCGCTGCTATAAACACTGGAGTGTGTTTGCCCCTTGGAATCAGCATTTTTGTATCCTTTGGATAAATAACTAGTAGTGCAACTGCAATTTTGAGAAACCTCCATACTGTTTTCCAGAGTGGCTATACCAGTTTGCATTCCAACCAACAGTGCAAAAGGGTTCCCCTTTCTCTGCATCCTCGCCAACATCTGTTGTTTTCTCAGTTAATTTTAACCATTTTAACAGGTGTGAGGTGGTATCTTATTGTGGTTTTGATTTGTATTTCCCTAATGATGAGTGATGTTGAGCATTTTTTCATGTATCTGCTGCCATCTCTATGTCTTCTTTGGAGAAATATCTGTTTAGTCTTCTGCCCATTTCTTAACTGGATTATTTATTGTTTGAATGTTGATTTTGATGAGTTTTTTATAGATTCTGGATACTAGCCTTTTATCTGATAGGTCATTTACAATATCTTCTCCCATGCCATCAGTTGCCTTTTAGTTTTGTTGATTGTTTCCTTCACAGTGCAGAAGCTTTTTATCTCGACAATGTCCCAATAGTTCATTTTTGCTTTTGTTTCCCTTGCCTCCAGTGATATGTCTAGTGAGAAGGTGCTGAGGCTGAGGTCAAAGAGGTTGCTACCTGTTTTCTCCTCTAGGATTTTGATGGTTTCCTGTCTTACATTTAGGTTTTTTATCCACTTTGAATTTATTTTTGTGTATGGTATAAGAAAGTGGTCCACTTTCATTCTTCTGCATGTTGCTGTCCAGTTTTCCCAACACCATTTGTTGAAAAGACTTCTTTCCATCAAATATTCTTTGCTGTTTTGTTGAAGATTAGTTGACTATATAGTTGTGGGCTATGCCTCCTTTTTTAACTGCTACTAAATAATAAGAATGATAACATGGTGGTAGTAGTAATTGTAGTGGTAATATTAATAATATATGCCAGACATTGTTATAAATGCTTCTTATCTATTAACTCATTTAATTCTTGTAACAAATCAATAAGGTACACACTATCATTAGCCTCATGTTAAAGAAGACTAAACTGAGGCAAAGAGCAGTTAAGTACCTTGCCCATAGTCACAGGTGTAGTGGGCAAGGGAGTCTGGCTTAGAACCCAGTTGGTATGGTTCTAGAGCCTATACTTTTAAGCAGCTGCTTGGATATGCCATGGTTGATTATGTTAGTTCCCCAATATTAGACATTTAGGCATTTTCCAATTACAAAAATAAATTAACATGTGGGGAAGTGTATTAGTAAATGCTCATTTTGCTCTGCTAAAAGGTCATATTCATATTTTAAAATTATTTTTAAAGTCATAAAAGTATGCATACTAGAAGTTAAAGCATTCCATATCACTTATACTAAGATGATTTCTTTAAAAATTTTTTATTGTAGTAAAATGTACATAACATAAAATTTATTATTTTAACCATTTCTAAGTTTAAAAACAGTTCAGTGGAGTTAAGAACATTTACACTGTTGGAAAAATCATCACCATCCATCTCTAGGACTTTATTTTCCCGAACTGAACTATGAGCCCATGAAATAACCTTCCATTCCCCCTCCACCACAGCCTCTGGCAAACACCATTCTACTTCCTGTGTCTGTGAATTTGACTAGTCCAGGTATTCTCATATAAGTGGAACCATATAGTAATTATCCCATTATGACTGCTTATTTCACTTACCATAATGTCTTCAAGATTCATCCATGTTGTAGTATGCGTCAGATTTTCCTTCCTTTTTTAGGGCTGAATTATGTTCCATTGTATGTATACAACACATTATGTTTACCCTTTCATCCACTGATGGATACATGGTCTTTTCCATCTTTTACCTATTGTGATTAATACTGTTATAAATATGGGTATACAAATATCTCTTTGAGTCCCTGCTTTCAGTTCTTTTAGATATATACCCAGAAGTGGAATGGTTGAATCACATGGTAATTCTATGTTTAATTTTTTAAGAAATCACTATATTGTTTTCAATAGTGACTATACCATTTTACATTCTCACCCACAGTGCACAAAGTTTGGAATTCTCCACAGTCTTGTTAATCCTTATTTTGTTTTCTTGATAACAGCCATCCTAATGGATGTGAAGTGGTAATTTATTGTGGTTTTGACTTGCATTTCTCTAATGATTAGTGACATTGAGTATTTTTTCATGCATTTATCAGCCATTTGTATATCTTCTCTGGAGAAATATCTATTTAAATTCTTTGCTCATTTTTGAATTGGGGTGTCTGCTTCTTTGCTGTTGTGTTCTAAGCATTCTTTATATATTCTGGTAATTAATCCCTTATCAGATATAGTTTTGCAAATATTTTTCTCCTATTCCACAGACTCAGCTGAAGCCAAGAGTTGGGACACTTAACTGACTGAGCTGCATAAGGAGCTAAATGGGAAGCGTTGGGTATATGATGTTGCTAAAATTCTTATGAGTGGAACTTAACCTAAAAAGGTATTTTGAGATTTTAAATAAATGGGGCATTTACATTTATTTGTGTCTTCTTCAGTTTCTTTCAGCAACGTTTTATAGTTTTCAGTGTACAAGTCTTTTGCCTCCTTGGTTAAGTTTATTCCTAAGTATTTTATTCTTTTTGATGCTACTACAAATAGAATTATTTCTCTTAATTTCCTTTTCAGATTGTTCACTGTCAGTGTATAGAAACACAACAGATTTTTTTTGTGTTGACACTATTTCCTCCAACTTTGTTCAATTTAATTATTACCTCTAACAGTTTTGTGTGTGTGTGTGTGTGGAATCTTTAGGGTTTTCTATATGCAAGATCATGTCATCTGTAAACAGATTTTATTTTATTTCTTCCTTTCCAATTTGGATGCCTTTTTTTTTTCTTGCCTAATTGCTCAGGCTAGGACTTTCACTATTATGTTAAATAGAAGTGACAAAAGTAGGCATCCTTGACTTCTTGATCTTAGAGGAAAAGCTTTGTCTTTTGTAACTATGATGTTCTCTGTGAGTTTTTCATAAATGGCCTTTATTATGTGGAGATCTTTTCCTTCTATTCCTAGTTTGTTGAGTGTTTTCATCATTAAAGGGTATTGAATGTTGTTAAATTCTTCTTCTGAATCAATTGAGATGATCGTGAAGTTTTGTCTGTCATTTTGTTAGTATGGTATATTATATTGATTTTCATGTGTTGAATTATCTTTGCACTCCAGAAATAAATTCTAGTTGGTCATGGTATATAATTCCTTTAATATGCTGAATTTGGTTTGCTAGTACTTTGGTGAGGATTTTTACATCAATATTTATAAGGGATATTGGTCTATAGTTTTCTTGTTGTGTCTTTGGTTTTGGTATGGTAATGCTGGTCTCATAGAATGAGTTTGGAAGCATTCCTTCTTCAACTCATTGAAGAGTTTGAGAGTTGGTGTTAATTCTTCTTTAAAAGTTTGGTAGAATTCACCAGAGAAAGCATCTAGTCATGGAGTTTTTTTATTGGGAGGTTTTTGATCACTGATTCACTCTTTACTTATTATACATCTGTTGAGATTTTCCATTTCCTCTTGAGTAACAGGTAATTTGTATGTTTCAAGAAATGTGTCAGTTTCTTCTCATTTGTTGGTTTATGACTGTTCACAGTACTCTGATAATCCTTTTTATTTCTTTAAAATCATTAGTAATGTCTCCTTTTTCATTTCTGCTTTTAGTTGAGTCTTCTTTTGTTCTTAGACAACCTAATGTTTTGTCAATATTGATAATCTTTTCGAAGAATAAAACTATTGGTTTTATTGATTTTTGTTTCTTGTTCTCCTATTTTTTATATCTCTAATCTTTATTACTTCCTTCCTTGTGCTGGCCTTAGGTTTAGTTTGCTCTTCTTTTCTAGTTCTTAAGGTATAACGTTAGGTTATTGAATTGACATTTTCCTTCTTCTTTTTTTTAAATTAAGCAGTTACGGCCACAAATTTTCCTCTTAGCACTGCATTTGCTACATTCCATAAGTTTCATATGATGTGTTTTCATTTTCATTTGTCTCAAGATATTTTCTAATTTCTCTTCCGATGCCTTTTTTTTAAAGATTTTATTTATTTATTTGACACAGAGAGAGAAAGAGAGAGAGAGAGAGAGCACAAACAGTGGGAGCAGCAGAGGGAGAGGGAGAAGCAGGTTCCCTGCTGAGCAGGGAACCCAATGTGGGGCTTGATCCCAGGACTCTGGGATCATGACCTGAGCCAAAGGCAGACGCCTGACTGACTGAGCCATCCAGGTGCCTCTCTTCTGATGTGTTTTTTGACCCATGGGTTTTTTAGGAGTACAGTTGACGCTTAAACAACACAAGGGTTGGGGTGCCAATCCCTTCCCCCCACTGAAATCTGCATATAACTTTTGACTCCTCAAAAACTTAACTACTGATAGCCTACTGTTGCCTGAAAGCCTTATTGATAACATAGTCAATTAACATATATTTTGTATATGTATTATATACTGTATTATTACAATGAGGTAAGCTAGAGAAAAGAAAATGTTATTATGAAAGTCATAAGGAAAATAAATTTATAGTACTATATGTAAAAAATCCACATATAAGTGGACCTGTGTAGTTCAACCTGTGTGTTCAAGGGTCAGCTGTATTAATTCCTACACATCTATGGATTTTTTTTCAGTTTTCCTTCTGCTGTTGATTTCTAGTTTTATTCCATTTTGATTGGAAATGATACTTTGTCTGATTTCAATCTTTTAAAAATTTATTAGAACTTGTTTTGTGGCAAGATGATTACTTTTTAAAGACAGATAAAGGCTATTTTTTGTTCAATAAGGCTTTTAAACATCAATAAAAAATCCTGGTTTGAAAAAACATCATTAGAAAATGGGTGTGTGTGGCTGTCTACACGTGCCCAGGTGCTGGATGGCTGTTGCCCATCTAGGTGCAACCTGCTGGTACAACGCTAGGGGCGTGGGGGAGGCCCCGGAAGATAAAAGTCCAGTGGTTTGCTGATGGCCAGTCCCCCAGAAGACTCCACTAGCCCTTCCTCAGACAGAAGGGGTCAAAGCAGCTGCTGTGGTGCCCATCCTGTTGTGCAGCCCGAAGGGCAGTTGCTTCAACCATCCTCTGCACCAGGGGCTCCTCCACCCCACCTGGCACCACTGCAGTCCTTCCTCAGCTCCAACTCACAACTCGTCAAAGAAGCCCAAGGTGCATGCAGCCAGGGACACGTTTCCCACTGACTGGAGCCCACTGCCTGTAGAGTTCCTGAACCTGAGGGTACTGTAGGCTGGCAAGGGGGCCACAGCCCAGAGGTGGGTGGGTGCAATGGGGCCTTAGGGCCTGAGGACATGGGCCCACCTGAGGAGTTACAGCAGGAGCCACAGGACTCGGACCCCCAGGGGAGCCTGGACTCACTGGAGGAGCTGTTCTGGAACATGGCAGGCCCAAGTCAGAAGGCTGCAGCTCCAGGGGTGGACACCCATAGCTCGCTCCAGTTCGCCTCTGAAGCCTCAGAGAACTACACCAACAGCTTAGATTACTTACTGCAGAAGCGGGAACAGGCCCTGGAGCAGGAGCTGGAGGAGCTGCTTCTACATGACTTTTCCGACCTCAGCCCCTTGGATCTGGATGAAGATGAAGTGCCTCTCATACCTGAGCACAGGATGCTGGTGGAGAGGTTATCTGTGTCACCAGTACATCCCAGTGAGGCTGTGTTTCTACCCAGATGTCACCTCCTGCATTGTATCCTGGATTGTTCACACCTGAAGCCACACCTGGAGGGGCTGTTCTTCAGATGCCCCTGGCCCAGCAGCTGTCCTTCCTGCACAGTGGCCTCGTGAGCAACCTCTACCTACGTACCCCTGCTCCAGTGGCTCTTCCAGCTGCTGACATGGCCTCCAGAAATTTCTTCAGGAGCCTTTGGCTTCCTATGGGATCTCAGCATGGATGGGCTCTTCCATCAGTCTGATGGAGATAAGCACTGGTGGTGCCCCTCACTGCAAGAGGTCATAGAAGCATTTTATAGCCTGGGGGCCCATAGTCCTGCTCTGGGACTGCAGGGGCCCTGTCAGCACAGTGGGAAAGTGTTTAAATAAATGACACTAGGCTGAGCTGGAGTGAGCAGCAGAACACACCCCTGGAGACTGCCTTAGACATTAGCCTGAGCTATATCTATAAGTTCCTGACACTGTGTACCCTTGCACAGCCAGGGGCCTACACCGATGGGGACCTCTCGGGCCTAACTGAGCTGCTGTGCTGAGCTGGCCTGGAAGGGCAGCTCTGCCTGCCACGCAAGACCAATCTCCAGCAGTTTCTGCTCCTGCTCCTCAAGAACATCCAGGAGTGGCCAGGGAAACTCCAGCAGCTGTGCTGTACCCTGAGCAAGGTGTTGGATCACCATTACCACTCATGCAGTTCTTCCTGGATGTGACCTTCTGGAGCAGACAGCTTCGAAGCCAGCCCAGCCTTGTGGTCTTTGCGCAGATGCTGGACCAGCAAGAGACATTCTGTCTCTGGCATGAGAAGGCCCAGCTGTCTTTGCTTAGCCAGGTCCTGAGCCTCATGAGGCCATCATCCCTCTGGTAATACCTGAGCTCTGAGACCTTGCCACCTTGCCAGGAGCAACAGCAAAGGCCAGTGCCAAACCAGATCACAAGGTCTGCTACCTGTGCCACAGCTTTCTGACACTGCCTGGGTGGGGGTCAGCTGCCAGGACATTCTTCCAGACCAATGGTGAGAGCTGCAGCTTGCTGTGCATGCAGTTGGGCCTCCATATTAGCACCAATATCCAGGAGAGCTTCCAGGCCATGTACTGGACCAGACTCAAGGACCTGGTTGCCCAGACCTACATCTGCTGGCAGCAGGTCTATATGTGCCTTACTGGACAAAAAATAGCCTTTATCTGTCTTAAAAAAGTAATCTTGCCACTGCCAGCCCCAGGCCCTGTAGAAGACTAGAAAGACTAAAGGAGGCCGTGGAAAGACTAAAGTTGCAAGGCAGGGCTGGCCCCAGGCTCTTGGCTCTGGTGAGAAGCGAAAAGGGCTCAGGGAACAGGAAGGAGCAAAGACAGAGGCCAGAGGAGGACAAGTGTGATGAAGCAAGAGCCTGCCTTGACACTGCCCCTGACCTGCACCAGGCAACGGATGGGGCCTCTCCCTGCCTGGCCCACCCCTCAGCTCTCCTTCTCTCCCAGCTGTCTCCTCTGCCGTAAGGCCTTTGTCTCCATACCCCCCGGTTTCCCTGGGCCACCTACGCGCCCCACCCTCCTTCCTCTCTCTGTCACTAATGTGAGCTTTCTTTGTGCACACTAAAGTCTTATTTCAGGAAAAAAAGAAAAGAAAAAATAAAAAGAAAATGGGTGCATGTGCATGCACACATGACAAGAAACATGCCTTGTTTGCTATAATACAGAGGCAAGGGGCACCTGGGTGGCTCAGTCGTTAAGCGTCTGCCTTCGGCTTGGGTCATGATCCCAGGGTGGTGGGATCAAGCCCCACATCGGGCTCCCTGCTCAGCGGGAAGCCTGCTTCTCCCTCTCCCACTCCCCCTGCTTGTGTTCCCTCTCTCGCTGTGTCTCTCTGTGTCAAATAAATAAATAAAATCTTAAAAAAAAAAAATACAGAGGCAAATAAAAGCACATGAAAATCTGTTCCACATCACTAGCCATGAGTCAAATGCAAATTAAACCCACAATGAGATAGCACTACACACTTATAAAAATGTCTAAAATTAAAAATAGTAACAACACCAAAGGCTGCTGAGGATGCAGAGAAAATGAATCATTTATACACTGCTAGTAGGAATGCAAAATAGTTCAGGCACTCTGGAAAACAATTTGCCAGCTTTTTATAAAACTAAGCATGCATTACCATATGACCCAGCAACTGTACTCTTGAGCATTTATCACAAAAAAAGGGAAAACCTATGTTCGCACAAAAACCTGTACACAAATGTTCGCACCAGCTTTATTTGTACTGGGCAAAAACTAGAAATAATCCAAATGTCCTTCACCAAGTGAGTTGTTAACAAAAGTGTGGTACATCCCTATCATGGAACACTATTCAGCAATAAAAAGCAAGTAATTATTGATATATGCAACAACTTGGATGAATGGCAAGGGAATTATGTTGAACAAGAAAAGCTAAGATGAAAAGGTTATATATCACAGGATTCTATTCACATAACATTCTCAAAATGACAAAATTATAGAGATGGAGAAGAGAATGGATTAGTGGCTACCAGAGGTTAGAGATGAGGAAGAATAGCATGAGGCAGTCTTCGGTTGATGGAAGAGTTGTGTATCTTGATTGTGGTGATGGTTACATGAACTTACACATGTGATAAGTCTAATAAAACTACACACACACACACACACACATGCAAATGAATGCATATAAAACTGTTTAAATCTGAATAAACTCTGTGGCTTGTAACAACGTCAATTTACTCGTTTTTGAAGATGTTACCACTGGGGGAAACTCGGTAAAGGAGACTTCCCTGTGTTTTGTTTTGTTTTGAAAGATTATTTATTTTAGAGAGAGAGAGAGCGCACAAGCAGAAGGGTTAGGGAGAAGGAGAGAGAATCTCAAGCAGACTCCACGCTAAGGACCGGGACCGGAGCTGAAACCAAGAGTCGGATGCTCAACCCACTGTGCCACCCAGGGGCCCCCCCCCGTTTTTTTTTTAATGACTTCCTGAATATCTATAATTATTTAAAAATAAAAGTTTAAAAAGAAAACACAGCTACTTGAAGTTATAATTAGGGTACTATAATATGTATCTTTTAATATTTCTGTTTTATGAAAACTAATTATCAGAAATCCATGTTTATAGAGATGTGATCTTCCGGAAAAGACAGGGTATACTGTTTGTGTTAAGAAATGGAGCATATCTCCATGTGTCGCATAAATGTAGCAGGATGATTGTAGGAGGGGCCAACTGTGTTACCCTACTACACTATGATACTCTGTATTATTACTGTAGTTCCATAAGTACCTGCAAAAGCCATGCAAACATGGTCATCAAGGGCACAAATTTTCCTCACAGTTCTTTCATCTTGAAGCTTGGCAACAGATTTTTTTTCTACTCCAAGCACAACTATATCAGTACCTCGGATTCCAACCTGTCAAATGATTGAAAAAAAAACATAATTAATGTCAGTTTTAACATTAAAATGAAGTTATTCTAACACATGACTTAGAGGAAAAGGCTTTTCCTTAACTATTCAATAAAGCTGAGAAAAGTCGACTTCCAAGAAAACAGCTGCATAGGTACGGGATTACTAGAAGTCCCATTCTCCAAACCCAAAGCAAAGAAGACAAATATGTAGAAATTGGAAGAATATAGCACCAACGCTGAAACTACAAGAGTGTTCTAAACTCAAGCAATACACCTGAAGAAGTGCTAACTAGATAGGGAACAATTTTAATCAAAATGAAAGAAAATGCTGGGAATCTATATGGATTCCTTATAGAATGGGCAATACTAGTGGTGGTAGCAGAAGTAGTATAGAAAATTAAGTAGATAAAATTCTGAAAGCTCTCCCATGTATCTCACAATCTGGAGGGATAATGCTTGGGGGCTATAAGCAGCCAAGAGAAAGACCAAATGCCTTCACTCCAGTTCACTGATCAATAAAACCTCCATTCAAACATGAATACAACAAGAAGAATCACTATTGTTCTTCCCTCTATCCCTTCCCTTGGGAGTGAAGTGGGAAAATGTCTAAAGAATAATGTATAAGGATAGTAGTTCTCAAACTGGGACTTCCGCGGAAACATGTCTATATTCTCAGGAGTTCAAGAGTAATAGATGAGAAGTTTAATTCTGTATTACACTGGTGATCTAAATATTTTGATACAGGTATTTGTGTTTATGATTGCCTTGTAGCCAAGTGTGATATTAGTACTACTTATGCAAATAGGTGGGCTCTGAATTAGTATCATTGAAGTAGAAATACACAACAGTTTAAATATAGAACTAGACCTGAGATTACATCTTTATTTTTTTTTTTTAAAGATTTTATTTATTTGTTTGACACAGAGACACAGCGAGAGAGGGAACACAAGCAGGGGGAGTGGGAGAGGGAGAAGCAGGCTTCCCACCAAGCAGGGAGCCTGATGCGGGGCTCAATCCCAGGACCCTGGGATCATGACCCGAGCCGAAGGCAGACACTTAACGACTGAGCCACCCAGGCGCCCCACATCTTTCAATTAAATAAAACTTAAGACAATTTATCAAGGTTTTTGCTCTTACTGTTCCCTCACTTCATTCCAGTCTGTCAATTTATCTGACAGGCCTTTACCTAATCATCCTATCTAAAATCAACAACCCTCCCTCGACATTCCCACCTTCATCTAAGAGACTCACGTTGAACTTTATATCCTACAGGAATTATGCCTTCTTATCAAGCCAAGGGACATTATAACAATATAACATATATTATGACTCAAGAAAATCTCAATATTTTCCCCAAATTGTAATAAATGAAATTAAATTAATCGATCACCACATATAATAAGTTTTATAATTCTCTCCTAAACAGTTTTGACTTAATAACGAAATCAAAACTTCCAACACAGACTATCTGGAAAATGTTTATTTATGTATTTATTAAATATTTTTTATTTATTTGAGAGAGAGAGAGAGAAGGAGAGCACAAGCAGGGAGGAGGAACAGAGGAAGAGGGAGAAGCAGACTCTCCACTGAGCAGGGAGCCTGATGAGGGGCTCGATCCCAGGACCCTGAGATTATGACCTGAGCCGAAGGCAGACCCTACACCAATTGAGCTACCCAGGCACCCCTAGAAAATGTTTATAATGAAAATCCTAATATCAAAGTCTTTTGTATGTGGGTAAAATTATTCTCACAAGAAAATTCATAATCACATTTTATAAAATCAAATAAAAAAATAATTATGAATTCATTCAAGAAGTTCAAGAAGGAATAAAAGTATATAAGCTAAGCTTACAAGGTGAATAAGGAAAAAGCAGAAATTAATGATTAGGGAGAAAAAAATAAAATTGATAAGTAATACCAAGAGATAGTTTTTTAAATAATAATGAAGAGATGTCTCAGTTAATCTAGCCAAGAGGGGCAAAGTGTAAAAACTATATACAATTGTGAAAAACCAAGAATTTAAAAATTATAACCCTAAGTTAACCAATGTGAAAAGGATGACAAACTAGAAAAATTTAAAACTGCCCATGCGGACTCAAGAAAATATAGAAAACACAGTCTCTCAAACAAACATGGGATAATTTCAAAAACAAGTGTCATGCCTAGAAGGTTCATGGATGAATTTTTCCCGATTATCTGTTATGGGTAATTCCTATGCTATTTAAATTATTCCATGAATGGGACACCTGGGTGGCTCAGTCAGTTAAACCTCTGCCTTCAGCTCAGGTCATAATCCCAGGACCCTGGAATTGAGTCCCACATCAGGCTCCTTACTCAGTGAGGAGCCTGCTTTTCCCTTGGCCTGGTGCTTCCCCTGCTTGTGTGCTTGCTCTCTCTCTGACAAATAAAAAAATAAATCTTAAAAAAATCTTAAAAAAAAAATAAATTATTCCATGGTACAGATCAAAATGGAAATGTTCCTAACTCTGTTTTGGAAAGCTATGTAACAATGTTAAAATCTGGCAAATAAAACATTTTTTTTTTAAAGATTTTATTTATTTATTTGAGACAGAGAGAATGAGAGACAGAGAGCATGAGAGGGAGGAGGGTCAGAGGGAGAAGCAGACTCCCTGCCGAGCAGGGAGCCCGATGCGGGACTCGATCCAGGGACTCCAGGATCATGACCTGAGCCGAAGGCAGTCGCTTAACCAACTGAGCCACCCAGGCGCCCCTAAAACATTTTCTAAATAAAGAAAAGTACTAATGATTTTCACTTGGGAAAGCTCATGTCAAAAAAAAAAAAAGAAAAGCTGATGTCAAAAAATTCTTTTTCTTTTTTAGCTGATGTCAAAAGTTCTAAACAAGATATTTACAAATAGAATCTATGAATACAGAAAAACAGTAATATTCCATAAACAATTATGGTTCATTCCAGGAATTTTAGGAATGTCAATAAAAGTAAATCTTTTAATATAAATGTTACAGGGGATAGTGAAGATCTGTTATTTTTGCCCTTCTGATAACAACAGCACTTCAATTTTTCTTGGAGAAATACTGAGTCTTTAGCTGGGGCTGTAATGCACCCCAGCCTCATCAAACAGTAAATCCTTGAAGTTTTACTGAGGGGCGCCGCGGTGGCACTCAGTCATTAAGTGTCTGCCTTGGGCTCCGGTCATAATCCCAGGGTCCTGGGATCGAGCCCCGCATTGAGCCCCGCATCGGGCTCCCTGCTCCGCAGGAAGCCTGCTTCTCCCTCTCCCACTCCCCCTGCTTGTGTTCCCTCTCTCACCATGTCTCTCTCTGTCAAATAAATAAATAAAATCTTAAAAAAAAAAAAATAAGAAGTTTTACTGCAAATGTTTGGAAGACAGGATAATTCTTTACCTATTGATAGGAGCCTGGAGCCCAGGACTATCTAGGAGCCACTTCTTAGGGAGGTCATGTCTGAGAGTGAAAGTAATACGTAGAGGAAGCAAGAGATGGAGAGGAAGACAGAAAAGAGGAAAGGAGGGAAAGAGAGACAGAGACATACCAGTTCTAGGGATATCATTAAGACCCTAGTAGCGGGCTCAGATGGTTAAGACCCTAGTAGCCATATAATTGAGACTAAAAGGAAGGTTTACCCCTGCTCCCTTTGGGTACTTGATTCAATACAGTTGACCCTTGAACAATGCAGGGGTTAAGGGTGCCAACCCTATCCCTTTGTACAGTTGAAAATTCGTGTATAACTTTTGACTCCCCAAAACTTAACTACTAATAGCCTATTGTTGACTGGCAGCCTTACCGGTATCAACAGTTGATTAACACATATTTTGTACATCATATACTGTATTCTTACAATAAAGTAAGCTAGAGAAAAGAAAATACTAAGAAAATCATAAGGAAGAGATATACATTTATAATACTATATTGTAAAAAATTCGAGTATAAGTGAACCCATGCAGTTCAAACTCATCCTCAGTTTTTGTTTAAATCAGTTTGAGTTGTGTTTCTGATGCTTGCAACTGAAATAGTCCTAACTAAAACAAATAGTATAAAGTCAATGACAAAAGCTACAACAGCATTTGATAAAATTCAACATCCACACCTACTTTAAAAACACTAGAAAAGCAAGAAGACTATTTGTGAAAACTATTTCATAACTTGTTAAAAGTATCACAAACTTGTGGTATCTCTCCCGATCAGATGGGGGTTCCCAAATGTGGGGTGACGATTGAATAGAAGCCGGTGGCGCAGGTGGTGAAAGAATTCACCTGAAGCGGAACAAAGGAGATAGAATTTTACTGAATACACCACAGGGAGAAGCAGCAGGACAGCAAAGAAGAGGCTGTCTGCCAGAAGGCAGTGGGTGGGGGCTGGATTTAAAGGGGGAAGGGAGGGGGCACCTGGGGGGCTCAGTCTGTTATGCGTCCAACTCTTGATCTCAGTTCAGGTCTTATCTCAGGGTTCAAGCCCCACGTTGGGCTCCACACTGGGCCTGGAGCCTACTTAAAAAGTAAGTAAAATAAATAAAATAAGGGTTCCTGGGGTGGCTCAGTCGATTAAGCATACAACTCTTGATTTCAGCTCAGCTCATGATCTCAGGATGGTGGGTTTGAGCCCTGCATCAAGCTTCACAGTCAGCACAGAGTCTGCTGGAGAGTCTCTCCCTCTGCCCCTCCTCCCTGCTCGAGCTCTCTTTCTCTCTCTCTCTCTCAAATACATACATAAATAAAATATTTTAATAAATAAAATAAATAGGAAAAAAAAATAAAATAAAGGGGGAAGGTGAGGAGGTATGGGGACATACGGAATTTTCCCTTTTTTGGTAACTGTGCCTGGTTTTAAGTAGCCCATTGGTTAGTTATGGCCTATGGATATTTAGAGATGGGTTGCCTGATGGGCCTATCTGTATTCAGCCAGGGGGTTGGAAGTCACTATGGACCCTTTTGCCTTGGTTAAGTTTCCATTGCTCAAGTCTGTTGGTTGGACTCTACAAAACTGGCAGCCAGAATCATCTGAGAAAATGAGTTACCATCCATTCCACTTGTTAAGCCAAAAACCCAGTTGTTATCCTTTATAGCTCCTCCTCTCACACCATCCATTTCCAACCAATTACCTTGCTTTTGTCCATTTTACCTACACAAATTATCCAACTTCCCATCAACACTCTAATACAAGCAACCATCATTTCTTGCCTGGACTATACAGGACTGCATAGCCTACTAGGTTTTCCACTTTCTACCTTTGCTCCCCACCTCTCCATCCTCCCACCCCCATCCTGTACTGCCACCTAGTCTCTACAAGGCTGCCAGGGTGAGCATTTAAAAACATCAGTAGGGTCAGATTACTCTTCATTTGAATATCCTTCCACAGCACTCCTCTGCACTTAGAAAATCTTTTTAAACTCTTTAGTCTTGCTTATAAAGTTGGGAAAAATCTAGCTCATGCCTATTTCTCCAATAGTATGTCATTGTTATTCACCAAACTCCAGCCACATTACCTTATTTCGAGACTTTTTCAAGCACAATTCTG
This sequence comes from Neomonachus schauinslandi, assembly GCF_002201575.2. Taxonomy (NCBI): domain Eukaryota; kingdom Metazoa; phylum Chordata; class Mammalia; order Carnivora; family Phocidae; genus Neomonachus; species Neomonachus schauinslandi. Next base: position 45,075,838 of record NC_058416.1, read on the forward strand.
TTTCCCTCCTCTGAACTTTCACATGTAATATTCCCTCTGCCTGGAATGCTTCTCTTCCTATTTCAAGTCTCAATTTCAATTTCACCTCAAGGAGTCCTTCTCTATTATTCTTTAAACAACAACCCATTCTGTCCTTTCAGTCAGCACATTTATAATTATTTATTTATTCATTATACTTGTCTCTCCAAATAGTATCTCTGAGGGCAAGGAAACAATCAGAGGAATCTAGAAAGTGGGACGCTCCACTGAACAATTAACCCAGTCTCTTCAAGAAGTCAAAGCCATGAAAAAAGAGGAGATGCTGTTCAAGAATAAAACAGATACCTAAGGGCTAAGCACAGTACACAGACTTTAGATTCAGACTTAACACAATTACAAAAAGACATTTTGTAAGCAATGAGGAAAATCAGAATGTAGACTATTACAAAATATTAAGGAGTTTTTGTCAATTTCATTAGGAATGATAATGGTCTTAAGAGACAACTTTATTTAAATGATGAAATATCTTGTTATCAGGGATTTATTTTATTTTATTTTTATTTTTTAAAAGATTTTATTTATTTATTTGAGACAGAGAATGAGAGACAGAGAGCATGAGAGGGAGGAGGGTCAGAGGGAGAAGCAGACTCCCTGCTGAGCAGGGAGCCCGATGCGGGACTCGATCCAGGGACTCCAGGATCATGACCTGAGCCGAAGGCAGTCGCTTAACCAACTGAGCCACCCAGGCGCCCCAGGGATTTATTTTAAAATAATAATAGATTTAAATGTAAAATGCAAAATTATAAACTTTTAGGGAAAAATTTTGGGATCTGGGCAAAGGGTTTTTAGACTTGGCACCCAAAAATATGAACCATAAGAGGAAAAATTGTTAAATTGGGTCTCATCAAAATTATAAACTTTTGCTCTATGAAAGTCCATGAGAAAAGGATGGAAAGATGAGCTACAGAGACAGAGGAAATATTTGGAAACCCCATATCTGAGGAAGGACTGGAATCTAGAATATATAAAGAACTGTCAGAACTCAATAGTAGAAAAACCAATCCAGTTAGAAAATGGATAAAAGACATGAAAGACATTTCACTGAAGAAGACATACAGATGGCAAATGAGCACATGAAAATCTGCTTGACATCATTAGCCATTTAATGGCTAATTTAAAACCACAATGAGGTATCACTATACACTTATCAGAATGAACAAAATGAAAAATAGTAACACCAAATGCTGGCAAGGATGTATGGAAGCTGGATCACTCACTGCTAGTGGGGATATAAAATGATATAGCTACTCTGGGAAACAATTTAGCAGTTTCTTATAAAACCAAACCTGCAATTACCATATGATCCAGTAATTGCACAGCTGGAGATTTATATCAGAGAAAAAACACTTATGTTTACACAAAAAACTGCTACAAATGTTCATAACATATCTATAAATAATAGCTCCAAACTGTAAACAACCCAAATGTTTTTCAAAAGAGAATAAATACTGTGGTACATCCATACTGTGGGATACTACTCGGCAATAAAACGCTGATACATTCAACAACTTAGATGAACCTCAAGGGAAAAAAAAAGCAAATCCCAAAGGTTTCATACTGTATGATACCATTTATATAATACTTTGAAATGAAAACATTTTAGAAATGGAGGACAGATGACTGCTTTGAGAGATGAGGGCTATGGATAGGAGGGTGTGTGGGCAGGGGAAGGAGGTGGGTGTGGTAATAAAAGAGCAGCATAAGGAATCCTTGTGGAGTTGGGACTGTTCAATATCTTCACTGTGGATACAAGAAAGTACACAGGCAATAAAATCTGACAGAACTTAATATCCACATGAATTAGTACAAGGGTTACTGGAGAAATCTGATAATATAGGTGGGCTTATATCAATGTCAATAACCTGGTTGTAATATTGTGCTATACTTTTGCAAATGCTACCATTGGCAGAAAATGGGAAAAGTACACAAGGAATCCCTATGTATGGTTTCTTTTTTTTTTTTTTAAGTTTATATATTTAAGTAATCTCTACACCCAATATGAAGCTTGAACTCATGACCCTGAGATCAAGAGCTGCGTACTCTACCAACTGAACCAGCCAGGTGCCCTCAAATCTCTATGTATTATTTCTTACAACTGCATGTGAATCTACAATTATCTCAATAAAAAATTCAATTAAAATAATTCTATTGGAAAGAGGGAAAAGTTGGGGAAAGATAAAACAGATTCATAGAATGTTGGTAATTGTTGGAGCTGGGTAATGGGTATACAGAGGTTCATTATGGTATTCCCTTTATATCTTTGTGTGTTCAAAATATTCCATAATAAAAAGTTAAAAATAAATAAACATAAAAACAAACAAACCTTGAATTTCTCTACTGGCTTTTTCTCACCAACAATTTAAACACATGCTAAAGTCTCCCTTATCTTAAACAAAGTCTTAAACACCACTTCACTTCAATCCCACCCCTCTTTCAAACTCTTCAAAGCCAAATATTGTCATCATCCTTCAGCTGATGGCAACATGGTTTCCACCCCCACTCCTCCCAGAGTTTAGTCAAGGTAGACTACACACAGGTCATTAAGGTTCCTCATGGTTGTAGGTTATCCTCTACACAGTCCATTAGTCTATAGTCTACATTTCATCTTTTCAAGAGAAGAAGAGTACTCAACAATACTCATTTACTCTACCTTCAACATATATTTTAAGCAGGGGAGAGAAATGATGCACTTCAAAATTACTATCTCCAGTCCATATCAATCCCCTGAGTTCCAAACATGTATATTTATATATACTCATGCCTCACAGTCTCTGTAGGTCAGGAATCTGGACACAGTTTATCCTCTAGCTTAGGGTCTCTCACAAGGGCCTGCAATCAAATTGCCTTCCAGGGCTGCACTCACCTCAAGGCTCATGAGGGAGGATCCATTTCCAAGCTCACTCACATGGTTGTTAGATTCAATTCCTCACACACTGTTGGGACTAAGGATCTCAGTTCCTTGCTACATTGGACCCTCCATAGAGCAACTAAAAATGGCAGCTATGTTCCACAAGAATAAGCAAGTGAGAATGAAAGAGGATGAGCAAGACATAAGTCACCATCTCTTTGTAACTTAACCTCTGAAGTGACATCCCATCACTTTTGTCTATCCAAATTCCTAGAAACAAGTCACTAGATTCAGCCCACACCCAAGGGGAGAGGATTACACAAGGGTATGAGCACCAGAAAGTGGGGATCACTGTAGGTCATTTTAGAGGCTACCTATAAGGCTTCCATAAGCATCTCAACCTCAACAAGTCCAAACCTCAATCGTTCAGTCAAACTTAGAGCTTCATATTCAACTATACCATTAAAGTTTCTCTGGAATCTGCCTTATTCTCCTTTCTGCCCCAACCCTTGTAAAAACTATTATTTTTCATGTGGATTGCTTCATAGACTCCTATGTGGTTTCCCTGCTTCCAGTCTTGATATTATCCAATCCACTGACCACATTGGAGTCTGACAAATCTTTGAAAAATAAAAACATGAAAAAAAGAAAAAAGAAAATCCGAATGTGGCATTCCTTTACTTAAACACTTGTACGAGTAAGGACCATTTCTCACTAAGCAAACTGAGACAGCACAGAACTGGAATTGAAACAGAAAGATCTAGGGACTGTAATATTTACTCTGCATATTGGCCTTTCACTCTCTTAATACAGAGAAGCTGTATTTACAGAAAAAAAAAAAAAAAAGATGGCCACTGGCAATCTTGGACACACATCCCAACAGTTGTCCCAGAGGAAAAAAGCTACCACTATCTCTAGTTTAAAAAGTCCTAAGGATGGATTTGAGTCACATGCTTATCACTGTGTTCAGGAGGATAGAAACTAAGAATGATTCTACCTGGGTCATGTAAGTACCTCTGTGGTTGGACAAATGCAGTCTGTTACTAGAAGGACTGATCAGTGATAATCTAGAGAATGACAACAGGCACATTAAAACCCTTCAAGGCCTCTTATTTCCTTAAAGACATTCTATGATCCAGCCCCCCTTTCTAGCTTTATCTCTTCCTGGTTTTACATTGCTTCAGCAATCTGGAATGCCTTCCAATTCATAGAATATAGTTGTCTTTTGCTAACTGGTCTTCACATGCTATTTCCTTTGTCTAAAATACTCTTCCTTCTTCCCACTTTTCAACATATCATTCATCTTTTAGGTGTCTACTTAAATATTACTTCCTCAGGAGAACCTTCCTAACACCTAGAGTTCCCATACTGCCCCCTCTTCTCTCCCCATTATAATACTCATTTAGGCCTTGTTAGGACTATTTACTTAATCATCTAATGTGCCTGCTAGATAGTAAGCTCTCTGAGGACAGGAAGTGAGTCTATCTGATTCATTCTGAAACCCTAGAACCCAGCACCATGTTTGGCATACATAAGTGTTCAACAAAAATGTCTTGAAATAATAAATGAAAGCGCTAGAAGAATCACAGACAAAAGTGAAGGGAAAAGTGAAAATGAAGGAATAATAAATAATAATAGCTATCTTTTATTAAATACCTGCTGTGAACCAGATACTGTGCAAGATGTTTAACATGTATTATTACCTCATTTAACTCTCTCATCAACCCTATGAAGCAGGTGCTATTTTGGTACCTATTTTACTATTAAAGAAACTATAGCTTAGAGAAGTTAGTTGCTTTGCATGATATATACCTGACTTCCATATTCATGATATAATGGCTAATTATATACAAATATTTATTTAAGAAATTGCATGATACAATGCAAAGAGCAGAGGCTCTGGAACTAGAAAAAATTAAGTGTGAACGTGGGCTCCATCACTTTCTAGCTGGTTACCTTCAGCAAGCCATCAAAGTTTCTGAATCAGTTTCCACATATATAAAAAGGGGATTAAATACTATACTTAACATTACATAACATACATAAAATACTTGGTACAAAAGAAATATTACTTAAAGGCTTACTTTTTACCTTGCCCCTCCACTGTAATATATCATGTGGTAGAAATACAAGAGGAATTATGCTACCTAGATTCTTTTTTTTTAAAAAGATTTTATTTATTTATTTGTCAGAGAGGAGAGAAGCAGCACAAGCAGGGGGAGCTGCAGGCAGAGGGAGAAGCAGCTCCCCGCTGAGCAAGGAGCCTAACGTGATACTCAATCCCAGGACCCTGGGATCACGACCTGAGCCGAAGGCAGACACTTAATGGACTGAGCCACCCAGGCGTCCCTATGCTACCTAGGTTCTTGAAGATCTTACTATCCAGTTGGTGTGAGAAGCTATTAAATGTACTTGAAATTAAAGTGAAAACGAGGCCAAATAGTAGACACTCTATAATGCTATGTGGTACAGATTTTTAAGTTCAGAAAAAGAGTAAGAGTCAGTATGGCTGGAGCAGATCAGAGAAGGCTTCATCAAGAAGAAGAAATGTGCAGAGATTCTCAGAGGATACATAAGAGGGAGTGTGGCATAAATAAAGGTGTTTTTCTCCTCTACCCACAAACATATATGAGTAAAACCATGAAGCTGCCCCTTTAATTAAAGAGGGTGGATAAGGATTATGGAAGACAGTGATGGCCAGAATGTGAAGCTAAGATTTGTAAAAGCAGGAAACATGGAGCTAGTAACAGTTTGGGGTCAGGGAAAGGACAGAATGAGGAATGGTAATAAATCTTACATTTTTCATGGGAATACTGTAAAGGAGTCATTGTTTTTTTTTTTTTCTGAGAAGAAAGGTATTACCTCTCCAAAATGTTATTCAAACATATTTTTCATTTATAGAAAAGGGAACTAAAGCAAAAAGAAAACAGGCCTCTTGCCTCACTTCATGCTATAAGATAATCACCAAAGAAGGAAGTAGAACCCAAGCCTCTAATTGTGATCCCTATAACTTCTTGTATTACTAAATAATATTGCATCCACATACTGGTCAAAACTGGTCAACCTTGGCTTATTTGCAACTCATCATAACAAATGTTGTTTATAGACAGAATATTTTGAGACATATTTTAATAAGCAAGTGCCATTATAAACTTCACCCCACATAAAAGGTCACAGCACCCTCAAGGAAACACAATGAACAACTCCATACAAAGATGCAAATTATAATTTCAGAATCCTGAGACAAAAACTGTCTCATCCTTCCAATGTATCTTTAAAAATGCCCATTATAGGTATTTTTATATCCTTACCCTTTTACAGCTGATTACAAAGGAACTATCAATCAGTTCTATAGCATTCTTAAAACATTTTAAATGAGCCAATGTGGCTTCTTATTACACCCCAGTCTTCTCCCATTACTTTCTTTATTTTAGGCTCTAAAACTTGGGCATTATTTTCTAACCATATGCTTCATGCCTTACTGGGGATTATATAACTTTTTGTTTTTATCAAAATGGTACCCTTTTGGTTTAAGCTACATCAGGCTTTTCTTAAATTTACAATTCTAAAAAAATTACTTATAAAACAGAAGCAAAACTAGAGGGCCCAATTAAATAGAAGAATACAAGATTCTTTCTAGTGTTATTTTTTTTTTGACCACTTTACATTTGATAGATTTATAATAAAAGTGAATTATTTCCTTCCATAACTAAGTTGGTATGGACAGTGAGGAAAAATAGAGACACTGCTGGACTTAGAAATGTGTATTCTCATACCTGGTGTCTCAATTTCCAAAATGCACAACAAACATGCTCATGAAATTCGAGAGATTTAAAAGAAATTGTAACCTTCAGGTACGCCTGGGTGGCTTGGCTAAGCCAGTTAAGTGTCTGCCTTCCGCTCAGGTCATGATCCAAGGATCCTGGGATTGAGCCTAGCATCAGGCTCCCTGCTCAGCAGGGAGTCTGCTTCTCCCTCTCCCTCCGCCCCTCCTTCCTGCTCGTGAGCGCTCTCTCTCTCTCGCCTGAGTGCTCTCTCAAATAAATAAATAAATAAATAGTATCATTCTGAATTCATACGTTAGGACTTAGAGGATTTGGAGTAATAGATTCTTGCTCACCATGGCAATTTTGTCCTTTTTAAGTTTTATAAATCACTATGAGATTAATGTAATTAAAACTTGTCAGGAGTATTACTGCTACCCTGAGTACTTAAGTTTTTCAGAAATGTGGATACTTAAATATAAAGTAGGGTATAATCTCTCAAAAAATTTCAGCATTATTTGAACAACAAACAAAAAAGTGGCAACAGAATGGAGATTCTTGGGGCTCAGAGCCTCTAAAAGGCTGCCAAATATTCCGGTGAAAATTTTAGGACAATTACTTTTAACAGGTGGAAGTGTGTGATAACTGGCTTAGCGTTTTTGACCATTTCCTCGCCAACAGATTCAATTTTACATTGATTTGTCCCTATTTCAGGGAACAGGCATGGCCTATTTTTAATGTAATTACTATTAAACAACAGTACCCACAAGAAGGAACTGTTACTTTTCCATGCATCTGTCGATTCCTGAGGAAGCAGATCATGTGCATCCAGGAAGGCTGTTACTGGCTGGAGGAAGTTTTTTCTTCCTCTGTGAGACACAGCATTAATATCTCTTCTAAAAATCAAAGCTTCAACTCACACTCCAGTTTTGTGTCTGTAGCTATCGTTCTTCAAAAGCAGCTGCCCACCTATGAAATCTACTTTTATCCCGTCACTTCCAGCCCAAATTTCAGAAAAGGCATCTCTCTCGATTAAAAAAACGAAGCAATTCTCACAAGTGGGAGACTCCTTTTCTGACCCGCTACACCAGGGCCTTGGGCTGGGGCAGCGGGGTGAGGAAGACATGGCGGGGGGCCGGGGGGGGGGGCAGGGGTGGAGAAACTGATCGCCCACCGCCGTGGATCCTTTCTTCACTGCTTCCTGAGCATATTCCACTTGGAAAAGGTGTCCATCTGGGGAGAAGACAGTGATTGCCCGGTCATACCGAGATGCCATGGCACAGGCCTACGCCAGTTCCTGCGGTGCCAACGACGCTACCGCCGGAAAAACGCGCGGAAGTGTCTCAGCTGCTGACACGTGCCACCCGGAAGTGCTTGCCTAGAGCCGTGAGATGCCTCCCGGAAGTGCTCGCACATGCACCGCGAGTTGCCCTCTGGCAGTCCTGGAGCCCACTGCCAGGATGCCGCCCAAAAGTCCTTGTTCCGCCTGCCTGTGTACGGCTGTGCCTGTGAGATGGCAGAGTTCCTCTGCTACCATTAGTGCTTGGTGCACACTTCCCGGTTTTTCCACTACGGGTGTTGTCCTAGGGGTGGTGTCAAATCTATCCGGGTGTAAAAAGGACAGCTAAGAGTAGGGCTTCACGAAGAGAAAATCGAAGATATTTTGGTTTTCTCAAACCTGTCAGAGCACCAGTGGTAAGTTAAATTTCAACCTCTTCATTTAGCTCCAAATTGCAAATTTCATTTCGCTCTCTCACTTATCTTACGTCGTTTTAAGTCAAGGAAAGCAGTAATTTTCAAAATAGTGTTTTTTCATTTTCTGCCTTGTGAATGGCAGAAAATTTTTATTTTCTGCTAATGACAGGAATTAAGATGGTACTATTTTAATCAAATAAATTTTTTAAAAGCCCAACTTAACAGTGTGGCTTTGGGTAGGTATATTTCACTTCCCTAAAAGTGACCTATAAAAAGAGGATAATAAGCCCGACCTCACAAGTTTGTTGTAAAAAGCAAATGAAATAACGTATCACTGTATGAAGGCATTACTTATCACAGATAAGTACTTGAAAAATGTTAACTTTTGTTATTAATCATTGAGCTAACTAAAAAGATTATTCTGTAAGAGAGAAATTAGGAAGAGTAAAAATGTAGCATGAGTCCACTTCTATGTTTTTTAAATGTATGTACAAACATATTTCTAAATCTATAGAGAAAAGAGTGAGGGGGCATACATCAAGTTGACAAGAGTGGTTTTCTTTGCAGGAGTCCAGGGATTGGAAACAGAATGAGGAGACATGGTAAGGAGAAAGAAGTTATTGTTCTAAACTTTACATCTGTATTTTAAAATTTTTACAGTAAGCATAGTTTACCTTTATACTTAATAAAAACAGTATAATATAACTGTTTAATGCCTAGAGACTTCTGCAAAGGCAGTCTTGATAGTTTGACCCAGATCTCCTATTGAGAACAACTAGAAATACTGGACAAATTATTTTCTTAAAATATATATTCTGACTCCAAATAGCTAACAAGGAATGAGGAGTTGTGGTGCCAAGATTCAGAAGAGAAGGAACACTCTCAGGGGTAAACCTAGCATTTTTCCCTTGAGATATTTGCCTATATGTAATGCCTAGGTGAATAGTGAAGCAGATTTTTGATAGACAAACACTGGATTTCAAAGCCTGTCAAAGTATAGGGGTTATGGTAAAGATGACCTAGGCTTTTGTTTGGGACCCAAAGAACCACACCCCAGAAATAAGAGTAAACCAAAAGCAGATGTCTTCTTACAAAGACTAACACCAAGTTTTGCATCATCTCAGTTGAGGATTGGACTAAAGCCGTTGATGAAGAGAACAAAGGAAAGAGAAATGTAGCTAAAATTAAATCTCCTTACAACTTGCAGCCCACTGGAATACCTGAGATGTGCAGAGCGTGACATTCCTCATGGAACTCATGGCTGCCTTAATATTGTTGTTTTATTAGAGACTAAAAGCCACCTTATCTTAACAATAGCTAGCCCTCCAAGGTCCTGGAGACCTGCCTTTCAACATGCACAAATTCCTTAGAGACTTATGTTACCCATAATCCCCACTAAAAGTATATAATCAGTCACTCCTCACAATCCCAGTGCAGCTCTTTCTGCCCATGGGTCCTGTCCCCATGCTATAATAAAAACACCCTTTTGCACCAAAAATGCCTCAAGAATTCTTTCTTGACCATTCACTTGGCGGCTCCACATTAGTAGCATTTCTCAAACTGTGGTCCACAGATCTTTGGAATTATTCAAAAACCTTTCAAGGGATTCGCAACGTCAAAACTATAATGATAATACTAAAATGGTTTTTGTCCTTCCGTTGTATGAATATTTACATTTGCAGTGCAAAAGAAATAGGTAAAACTGCTGGAGCCTTAGTATGAATCAAGGCAGTAGCATCAATCTGTACTAGTATACACTGTATTCTTTACCACTAAGCACTCATTAAAAAAAAAAGCCAATTTCATTTAAGAATGTTATTGAATAAGCAATAAATTATTAAATTTATCAAGTCTTCCTCAGGAGTACTTGTATGTTTAATATCCAGAATGGAAAGTACACATAAGGTACTTCTGCTGCCTTCAAAGTAAGGTGGTTAGCTTGAGAAAAAGCACTTTTGTAAATCTTTGAGTTGCTAGCTGAACCAACCCCGTTTCTCATGGAATATCATTTATACCTGAAAGAGTGACTGACATTGTGGTTATTCAGAGTTAGATATTTGGGCAGACATTTCTGAAAATGAATAAAATTAGCCTGTCACTTCAAGAAAAACAACAGACAGTATGTGTTTCCAAAGATAAAATTCAAGGTTTTGGGGCGCCTGGATGGCTCAGTCAGTTAAACCCCTGCCTCAGGTCATGGGATCCTGGGATTGAGCCCTGTGTTGGGCTCCCTGCTTAGCAGGGAGCCTGCTTCTCCCTCTCCCTCTGCCCTCCCTCCCACTTGTGCTCTCTCTCTCTCCCTCTTTCAAATAAATAAATAAATAATCTTTAAATAAAATTCAAGCTTTTGAAGCAAAAATTAGAATTTTGAAAAACTTGTATCCATCACCATGAACTTGACAATTTCTCCATAATAATTGACTTTATTGATGAGACTGGTGGCCATATTAAAATGTGATTTTTTATATAGTACTACATTTGGAAAATATGCATAACTCCGCCAGGATTTTTCTAGTGACCAAAGCATAAATCATGCACAATCATGCATAAATAAAAAAGACATTCAAATTCCTACACAGACTAGCCGATTTAATGTAAAAGAGTACTAAAAGTTCATTGGTGTGATTTTAGATGACAAATTTCAACTAAGAAACTACCACCTTTTGAATGTTTGTCTAGTAACAAAGAATAACCAATGATTGAAATCACTGTAATTGATCTGGAGTGATCTGAAAAGGCTATACAAATACTTTATTTTCCAATATATATCTTTGTGAGGTTGTTTTCCCCCTATATTTCAATCTAAATAACATATGGCAACAGTTTGAATGTAGAAGCAGATCTAAGAATCCAGCTGTATTCTATTAAGCTGGATATTTAAAAAGATTTATAATTTCATTTTTTTAAAAAAATATTTTATTTATTTATTCGACAGATAGATGGAGAGAGAGCACACGTAGGCAGAGTGGCAGGCAGAGGGAGAGGGAGAAGCAGGCTCCCTGCTGAGCAGGGAGCTGGATGTGGGGCTCAATCCCAGGACCCCAGGATCATGACCTGAGCCAAAGGCAGACGCTTAACCAACTGAGCCACCCAGGAACCCCATATAATTTCATTCTTCTCACTAATGTTTTTAAATTTTGGAAAATATAGGTTTTTCATTTATTGAAAAGGTTTATTTATTTTAGAGAGAGAGAGCAAGCGAGCGAGAGAGCACTCACGTGTGTGAGCGAGGGGAAGGAACATAGGGAAAGAGAGAGAGAATCTCAAGCAAACTCTCCACTGAGTGCAGAGCCTGATGCAGGCTCAATGCCACAACCCTGAGATCATGACCTGAGCCTAAAGCAAGAGTCCGATGCTTAACTGACTGAGTCACCTAGGCACCCCAGAAAATGCAGGTGTTTTAATAGAAATATATGAAAAGTGTAAATATGTAATGGGTTTAACTTTTTAATGAATTAATAAATAAAATGTTTTAATTTTAATATGGTATATATAGACATAACCCACATAAACAAAAGTTCTTCAGGGTCCTCAATAATTTTTAAGTGGGTATTCCTAAGGTCAAAAAGTTGGGAACCACTAGAATAAAGCATTGCTAGTACCCCTAGAAGATTAGTTGCCTACCAGAAGCAAAAGTAAATCCTCTGTAGAGGAAGATAACATCATGCAGAACCTCAAATTGTTGCAGTTTTTTTGTTTTTTAAATATTTTATTTATTTATTTATTTGAGAGAGAGAGCACAAGCAGGTGGAGGGGAGAGGGAAAGGGAGAAACAGACTCCCTTCTGAGCAGGGTGCCTGATGCAGGACTTGATCCCAGGACTCTGGGATCATGACCTGAGCTGAAGGCAGATGCTTAACTGACTGAGCTACCTAGGTGCCCCTGTTGCAGTTTGTAATATGCAGTATCCTGTGCTCTATTAAAAGTAACCTTGCACACACAAAAAAGTGGTGTGACTAAAGAACAAGAAAAACAACAGGCAATAGAAAGACATACAAGATCCAGATAATGAAGTTATCAAATATAGATTTTTAAAACAAATATGATAATTATATGCAGAGGATTAAAAACAAGATCAAGACTTTTAGCCAGGGACTAGAGCTATTGATGAAGTATGTGCTGGAAAATATAGAAATGCATACTACATTAACTGAGATTAAGGACTTAAAATTGGACTTAATATCAGTAATTGGACTTAAAATCAGACCTAGTTGACTTAAAATTGGACTTAAGTCAATAATTGGACTTAAATCAGACCAGTTGAAGAGAGAATTAGGGAATTAGAAGATAATTAAAAATATATATATATAAAATTTCCACATCAAAGCAGAGAGAGATAAGAGGATAAAGAACACTGAAAAAGAATCTAAAACACAGTGGGTATGTTAAAAAAACCAAATGTAAAAAAAAAAAAAAAACAAAAAACCAAATGTAGGTATAGTTAGAGTACCAGACAATAGGAGGTAAAAAAATAGGGCAGAAACAACATATAAAGATACTTTGTTTAGAAATTTTCAAGCTGACAAAAGAATCAAGCAACAGATTTAAGAAAAACTATTAACAGCAAGAAGGATAAATAAAAGGAATTCACACTTAGAAAAGTCATAATAGGGGCGCCTGGGTGGCTCAGTTGGTTAAACGGCTGCCTTCAGCTCAGGTCAGGATCCCAGGGTCCTGGGATCGAGCCCTGCATCGGGCTCCCTGCTCAGCGGGGAGCCTGCTTCTCCCTCTCCTGCTCCCCCTGCTCGCTCTCTCTCTCTCTGTCCAAAAAAAAAAAAAAGTCACAATAAATCCAATGTAAATCAAAGACATTGAGAAAAATCTTAAAGCTATCTAAAGAAAAAAATAGGTAAATTACCAAAAAGAAGATAATACGGCTGTCAGCTGACTTCTTTAGTAACATGGAATTCTACCTTCAACATGCTAAAATACATGCAAAGCTAGTATGATTATTTCTAGTGAAAATAACCTTTAAAATTGAAGGCAAAATTAAGGTATTTTTCACACAAAACCATAAAGGATTAGTTACCAGCAAACACCCACTGAAGGAAATACTAAAGAATGTTCTTCAGACAGAAGAAAATTATCACAGATGAAATTTGGAGATGGAGAAAGAAATAAAGAGCATCAAGGATAAACATATGCATAAGCTCAAATAAATATTAACTGAACAAAACAATTGCTATGGGCTTATAAATACATATAATATTAAAATATTGAGAAAATAACATAATTTGGGTAGGAAGACAAATGAAGTTAAAGTGTTCTACACTTCCCTTTATTGCTTCAGAAAGTAGTAAAATTTCAAAAAAAGTAAATTTCTAATTTATATTAGACTAACTGATCCAAAATGCATATTGTAATAGCTGAGGAGAGCACTAAGAGAACCATATAAAAATATATAACCACGTATATTGTAATACTTTATTATAATGAAATAATAATAAATAACAAAAAGAACACCAAAAAAAAGAAAAAGGAACATATAACAGGATGGAAAATAGAAGCAAATCGTATTTTAGTAGGTTTCAAGATAACTACATTAATACTTATGTTCTCTATAATGAAATAAGTATTTCAATTATAAGATAAATCTGGCTGGATAAAAAGAAATGTACTATATGCTGCTTACATGAGATAAACATTAAACTAAAGGGTAAAGAAAATTTGAAAGTAAAAGGATGAAGAAGATGTCATGCAAACACTAAGCAGAAAGAGCTAGTATATAGTATAACAAAGTATAGTTCAGCTCAAGATACATAGCAAGAGATATTGATGGATATTTTGTAATGATAAAAGGTCTAATTTACTAGGAATACTTAATTCTAAAATTTGTACCTAATGCCAACCACATATTCAAGATAAGGTAAAAATTGTTAGTATTAAAGAAGAAATAGAGAAACCCACAATTATAGTCAGAGATTTTTTTTTTAAAGATTTTATTTATTTATTTGACAGAGAGAGAGACAGCAAGAGAGGGAACATGAGCAGGGGGAGTGGGAGAGGGAGAAGCAGGCCTCCCGCTGAGCAGGGAGCCGCCGATGTAGGGCTCGATCCCAGGACCCTGGGATCATGACCGGAGCCAAAGGCAGACACCTAGCGACTGAGCCACCCAGGCACCCCTATAGTCAGAGATTTTAACATAATTTTCTTGGTGATTGATAAAATAAAGCAGATAAAAAAATTGAAAACAATATAAAATATTCAAGGAACACAATCTTTGTTTAATATATATACACACACATATAAACACTATGCCTAGCAACTGTAGACTACACATACATTTTGAGCAAACACTGAACACTTATAAAAATTGACTATATGGTGGGCTGACAAGCCAGTTTTACAAATTTCAAAGGGGTAAAAGCATAGAAAATATATCCTCTGGCCCCCCAGAATTAAGCTAGAAATCAGTAACAACAACATAATTAGAAAACACCCATGTATTTGAAAATTGAGAAATTTATTTCTAAATAACATGGGTCAAAGAAGAATCTACAATGGAAATTAGAAAATGTTTTCAATGGAATCATATTAATACGATTATTAATATGAAATATAAAAACATTAAAATGACAAATTTATAATAAATATTATACATAAATATATAATATATAAAGATATAAATTTGAATATATTAAAAATATAAATATAATAAATATAACAAATCCAACATGTGATGCAGCCAAAGCAGTATCTAAGGGGGAAATTATAACATTAATGTACACATTAGAGAAGGAGAAAGACTAAGAATCATTACCTAAGCATCAAAGTTAAGATGTTACATTAAAAAACAGCTTATTAAACCCGTGGAAAGTAGAAGGAAGGAAATACAAAGATAAGAATAGAAATCAATGAAATACAAAATATATAATAGGGAATGTAAAGAAAGCTGAAAACCATTGAAAAGGCTAAAAATTGATAAATGGTTGGCAGAAGTAATCAAGAAAAAAGAAGTCAAAATATGAGGAATGAAAAGAGGACCTTATTAAAGATTGTAATGACATTAAAAAGTTATGAGTAACTTTATGCCAGTAAGTTGGAAAATATAGACTAAAAGGGCAAATTTTTTGAAAACATAATAAAAATAATGCAAGAAAAAAGAGAAATGTCTTGATGGTCCCAAATCTGTTAAGAAATTAAATCCATAAATAAAACATTGCCACAATGAAGACCCTTGGCTCAGGGGTATCACTGGTGAATCCTATGGAACATTTAAGAAGGAAATAACACCCATCTTACATAAACTCATCACAGAAATAGAAGAGAGACTGCTTCCATACTTGTACTATGAAAGAGCATAACCTTTTTTTTTTTTTTTTTAAATAAGCTGAATGCTCAACATGGGGCTCAAACTCATGACCTGGAGATTAAAAGTCGCATGCTCTGCTGACAGCCAGCCAGACGCCCCATGAAGCAGCATAATCTTAAGAGCAAAACCTAAGGATGCTATAAGAAAGGAAAATTACAGGCCATTTTCACTCATGAACATGTACTTAAAAATCCTACTTAAAATGTTAATAAATAGACACTAGCAATATACAAAAAAATATACATTACATGTATATCACAACTGACTTGAGTTATTCTAGGAAGCAATCAATGTAATTTACCACATTAACAGAATAAAACAGGAGTTATCAAACTATTGCCCAGGAACCAAATCTGGTCTGCCGCTATGCCTATTTTTGTAAATAAAGTTTTACTAGGAAACAACTATGCCCATCCTTTTATGTTATTGCTTTCTTGTTAAAGTGACAGAGTTGTGTAATTGCAGGGGAGCCTAGATGGCCTGCAAAACCTGAAATACCATCTGGTCCTTTATAGAAAGTTTGCTGACTCATGAAATAGAGGGGAAAAAAATCCTCTCTCAATAAATGCAGAAAAGCATTTAATAAAATCCACTGTCTCATAGAATTTTATTGACTCATAATCTAAGGATTGAAAGGAATTTCCTTAATCGGCTAAGGGGCTCTACAAGAAACCTCCAGAAAACATCATACTTGATGGTTAAATATTAGAACTTTTTTTCATTTGAGATCAGCAGCATACCTGAGAGTACCTGCTTTCTTCATTTCTATTTAACTTTGTACTGGAGGTTTTTTTTAAGTGGTATATGGCAAGAAAAAAAAAAAACTTCACTGGAAAGGAAGAAATGAAAATCATATTATTTTTAGATGACCTAATTGTATAACATAATAAAGAGTTCAAAATAAAATATAGATAAATCGCTAGTATTAGTAAGTGAATTTAGGGAGGTCGACAGACATAATTGATATAAAATCAATTGTATTTTTATAAACCAAAAACAGATAATTAGGAAATAAAATATAAAAGATATCATGTATGTAGTATAGGAAATACATATAGACCTCTACACAGAAAAACCTAAAATATTATTGGAAGAACCTAAAGAAAATCTAGGTAAGGGGAGGTATATATCATATTTATGAGTTGGCAAACTCAAATTGATCTAGATATTCACTGCAATATCTACAAGAATGCCAACACTTTTTTCCTTAAGAAGTACTTTAATTAATATTTAAATTTTGTATAGTAGGACGAATTTTTATCAATGTATACACCTATGTATTTATGACTACAATAAAAATATAGAATATTTTCATCGTCCCAAAACATTCCTTTGTGCTCCTCTGTAGTCATCATATCCCCCATCCTCATCCCTAGTCAACTGTTGATCTACTTTGTCACTATAAATTGATTTTGCCTTATTTAGATTTTATATAGATGGAACCAACAGTACTCTTTTGTGTGACTTTTTTTATGCAACCTAATGTTTTTGAGATTCGTCCATTTTGTTGCATATATTAATAGTTCAGTCCTTTTTATTCTTGAGTAGTATTCTATTATATAAATGTATCATAATTTATCCATTCACCTGTGTGGAATATTTGGGTTGTTTCTAACTTAACACTATTTTTTTAAAGATTTTATTTATTTGCTTAGAGTGAGGGAGAGAGAGTGTGAGCGGCAGGGGGCTGGGGGGCGGTGCGGGAGGGAATCTCAGGCAGACTCCATGCTGAGTGCCTGACTTGGGGCTGAATCCCACAACCCTGAAATCATGACCCAAGCCGAAATCAAGAGTTGGATGCTCAAGCGACTGCGCTACCCAGGCATCGCTAACTTAACACTGTTTTTATTAAAAGCGCTACAAATACTCATGTACGAGTCTTCGTGTGAGCAATACATTTTCATTTCTTTTGGGTAAGGAATAAATACTCAAGGGTGCAATTGCTGGATCATATGATGAGTGCATGTTTAACTTTATAATAATCACTAGTTGTTTCAGAGTGGTTGTATCATTGGTATTCCCACTAGCAATATATGAATGTTCCTAGTTGTTCCACATACTTTCCAAAATGTGATGATGTCACTCTTTTTAATTCTGGCTGTTTTAATGGGTATGTAGTGGTTTCTCAATGTGGCTTTAATTTGCATTTCCATGATGATTAATGATGGAGAGCAACTTTTTGTGTGTTTATTGGCCACTTGTATGTCATCATTCTAAAATGTCTCCCAGTCTTTTGTCCATTTTGTTAATAGGGTTGTTTGTCTTATTGAGTAGTAAGGGTTCTTCATATATTTTAGAGACAAATTCTTTGTTTTAATGTTTCATAAATTCATATCTTTTCTCTCAGATTATGGCTTCTCTTCTCATTTTCTAATTATATCTTTGAAGAGCAGAGTTTTTAATTTTAATGAAAATTTATCAAATTTTTCTTTTATGCTTCTTGCCTTTTGTGTCATATCTAAGAAATATATGCTTCACTCAGGGTCATGAAGATTATTTGTTTTTTTGCAGAAGTTCTATAGTTTTGCTTTTAAAATTTAGGTCTACAATCTATTTCAAGTTAACTGTTGTGTATATGTAAGGAAAAGGTCAAAGATAATTTTTAAAAACATGGATGTCTAGCTGTTCCAAAACAATTCTTTCTCCATTGAAGTATCTTGGCATCTGTATTAGTTTCCTAGGGCTGCCGTAATTACCACAAATGTGGTGGCTCAAAATAACAGAAATTCTCTCACAATTCTGGGGGCCGGAAGGCTAAAATCGTGATGTCTGCAGGACTGTACCATAATATTATGCTATTATTTTTCTTTTAAAGTAAATATATAATAAATATGATTGCTAGGTTACTTTAAGAACAGTAGTTCATAACATACTGAAGACCTTACCAGTATTTTAGTGCACATTGCCCAAAATTCAACCATAAATGTTAGATGGGAAAAAACACTGTATTAGTTTCCTATTGCTGTTTTAACAAATTATGACTAATTTAATGGCTTAAAACAACAAATTTATTATCTTCGAGTTTTAGAGGTCAGATGTCTAAAGTGAACCCCTCTGGGCTATAATTAAAGTTTTAGCCAGCTGTGTTCCTTCTGAAGGCTCTAGGGGAGAATCTGCTTGCTTTTTCCAGCTTCCACAGGCTGCCCACATTCTTTGGCTCATGACCCCCTTCCATCTTCAAAGCCAGCTATGGCCAGTCAAGTCTTTCTCAAGATGCCATCTCACTGATTTTTTAACTCTTTAATTTCACTGTTCCCTATTTAAGGATATTTGTAAATTACACTGGGCTCACTCAGATAAGCCAGGAAAATTTCTGTATTTTAAGGTCAGCTAGTTAACCACCTTAATTCTGTCTGACACCTTAATTCCATTTTGTTACATAACCTATCATATTTATAGGTTCTGAGGATTAGAAGGTGGTCATCTCTGTGAGGATGAAATTATTCTGCCCATCACACCCATTCATAAGAAAGTTAACAATTCATAGGGAAAGCAGTATAGTTGACCCTTGAACAATGCAGGGGGTAGGGGTGCTGACCCCGCATGCAGCTGAAAATCCATGTATAACTTTTAACTTCCCCAAAGCTTAACTAATAGCCTACTTTT
Source organism: Neomonachus schauinslandi (assembly GCF_002201575.2). Taxonomy (NCBI): domain Eukaryota; kingdom Metazoa; phylum Chordata; class Mammalia; order Carnivora; family Phocidae; genus Neomonachus; species Neomonachus schauinslandi. Next base: position 45,095,102 of record NC_058416.1, read on the forward strand.
GACCAGAAGTGTCTTACTGATAACATAAACAGTTGATTAACACATATTTTACGTTATATGTATTATATAGTGTATTCTGTAGGCTAGAGAAGAAAATGTTAAGAAAATCATAAGAGAAAATACATTTATAGTACTGTATTGTGTCAAAAAAGTCTGCATATAAGTAGACTTGTGCAGTTCAAAGCCATATTGTTCAAGAGTTATTATAATCCTGTCTATAATTGTGAAGTTGTTCAATAACAGTTATTCTTTTACTACAGATACAGTAACCACACATCATATAGAAGATCAGAGAACATGCTAAATAGGAAAAAATCCCATTTGATCTCTGTTTAGCCTGAAAAAAACATTTTTTTAAAAGATTTTATTTATTTATTGGACGGAGAGAGAGAGAGTACAAGCAGGGGGAGCAGCAGAGGGAGAGGGAGAAGCAGGCTCCCCCCTGAGCAGGGAGCCTGATGCGGGGCTCCTGAAGCTCGATCCCAGGACCCTGGGATCATGACCTGAGCCCAAGGCAGACTCTTAACTTACTGAGCTACCCAGGTGCCCCTAGCCCAAAAATTTCTTAAGGGTAGACTGCATATCCCTTACTTGTCTTGCAGTATATATTTTTCTCTTTATTAGATTATTAAGTTCAAATTTTATCCTTCTTTAGTCATTTACACTATGCTATGTGTTTTTACATATTTTACCCATTAAAATTGGGACAAACTTTTTAAAGAGTCCAATGTAAGATAATCACTTAGACAGTCGCTGTGCATAATAAATGCTAAATAAATAAACACTATTATTTCTAATAGCCTTTTAGATAGGGTGGCTATTTTTTAGGAAAGTGAATGAAATACAAAAATGACCTGTCCAGTATCATGCCATAAGGTGGAACTAGGAACTGCAAACATGTGCATTTGTCACAGTAAAGTTAAGATTGAATATAGCTTCACACAGAAACTTTTTTTAAAAAAAGCAATACTTTCTTATAACATTACACCCCCAAATATATTTGATTAAGCTCCTCCTTAATTCATTCAATGTTTGATACTGTAAGAAGAGATGGAAATGCCCCAGATAGGCTTTGTTATAGTCTACTTTGAATGAAATCTTCTGCAGTATTGAAAATAAAGTCTTTTGGGGAGAATTGGGAAAGGTGATTTGTTTTTGCCTAGAATAATGATGCTGTTCTCTTTATAGTCTTGAAATCTGTGGAAGCCACAGCTCAAAATGACTCATCAAATGTCATGGAGGCAGTGAGCAGAAATATTTTGAAAGATACTACCTGAGGGGTTTTGCTCTGAGCCCAATTATGAGCAGACAGGCTTGGTCTATGCCTCCCTATGTATTCTTGGAATTTATGGCAGCACAGAGGCTTCAAATATCAGCAAATTTGATAGAATGGATATTTAATTAATTATAAAACAATACATATTAAAGAAATGCTTATATGAAAGTAATCTCAATTATCTATACATGTATGATGTATTTTTTGTGGATTAAGATAATTTTTAATGCCACGATTATAGTTTTACTAAATATTGAGGATATGCCTAGAGCACTCACTTTATTAGTTTGGTGAAATACATTTAAGGAATACAAACAAATTCATGTAATAAAAATTAAAAAACTAGAACATTTGAAAAATCAAACATGGAGAATTTTCTTACTTTTGTTAAATGTGTCTACATTCACTCATCAGCGTGAATAATCAAGAATGAATTGTTCATGCAGACTATTTTACTTATTCTAAACCACTGTATATGTTCTATTAGGATTATTCTAAAAAACCTTTCACCTCATTGTTATATGACCTCAATTCCTTCTTCAGATGTCTCAGTCCAAGACCAATGTAAATAATGGGACTGATTTTCTGTTGGGGAAATGGTTGTCTGGGTAGCTCATTTTTAAAAAAATTTTTTTATTATTTTTAATTTTATTATGTTATGTTAATCACCATACATTACATCATTAGTTTTTTTTTTTTAAGATTTTATTTATTTATTTGACAGAGACACAGCAAGATAGGGAACATAAGCAGGGGGAGTGGGAGAGGGAGAAGCCGGCCTCCCGCCGAGCAGGGAACCCGATGCGGGGCTTGATCCCAGGACCCTGAGATCATGACCGGAGCCGAAGGCAGACGCTTAACGACTGAGCCACCCAGGCGCCCCTCATCATTAGTTTTTGGTGTAGTGTTCTGTGATTCATTGTTTGCGTATAACACCCAGTGCTCCATTCAGTACGTATCCTCTTTAATACCCATCACCAGGCTAACCCATCCCCTCACCCCCCTCCCCTCTAGAACCCTCAGTTTGTGTCTCAGAGTCCATAGTCTCTCGTGGTTCGTCTCCCCCACCGATTTCCCCCCCTTCATGGTAGCTCTTTTTTAAGTTCCTACAGTCGATTCTGAGATTTGGGTCAACTTCCCATCTTCATTCCCTGTTTTCTCCTTAACTAAATGCTGGGTACTCTTTATTCTCCTTTTTCTCCCAAATCTGCTACCACTCAGTCTATACTTTGGGATTCCTCTCTCCCCAAAACTAATGGTCAAATGAGACAGGAAGGAAGCCTGAGAGTAACATGGGGTTCCTTTCAAGTTTCTTTTCTTATGGAGATCATTTGATTTCTGGCTGGATCTTTACTCCAATACCCATGTGATGGACACAGAAAATAATGGTATTTTTATGGCACACATGCCATCACAGAAAAGGCTGTGGTTATTCATGCCTAGTACCCTAGGCCCCGACTTGCTACTCTGAAGGAATAAACACCTTGGGCTGACCTGTTACCTATTTTCAGTAAATTTCTTTTCCTATTGTTGGGGAGCTATAATTTAAACAAAGAAGGTACTTATCTTTGGGTACCTCCTTGGAATAGAAGTCTCCTTGGCACTCTTTTTTTTTTGAACTGGAATATAGAAATTCAGACAACTATTCCTACTGGTTCATGTTATTAAGATTCCGGTGCTATCTTATCAGCAAATATGATTGGAGCAGTAGGATCATGTTTCATTTTTCCTACTGAAATATTGCTTTAACAATTAAGGTACCCTTTTTTTTTAAAAAGGATTTTATTTGTAAGTAATCTTTACTCTCTGAGATCGGGTCACATGCTCCACCCACTGAGCCAGCCAGGTGCCCCAAGGTGCTTTTGTGTAAACATCAAGACATGATGATGAAAGCCAGGTGTTAGACATAGTGTGTAATGGTGGACAAGACTTGTTTTTTTTTCCCCCAAGGCTTAGGGTAGTGAAACACAAGAATTCTAAGAAAAACTATTATTAGTAGGAGTATAAATTCTCTTCCTTTATTCTTAGGATGGCTTAAATCTTTCCATCCTTTAGATGTCAGCTTAACAGAGAAGGCTTCCCACCCTGACTCGTGACTGCCCATCATTCTGTCAGTTCCTTGTTGGCATCTAGTCTTTCTTAGAAGTTTACATATTTATATATTTGTTGTTTCTAATCTGTCAGCCCTATCAGAATATAAACTCCCTGAGAGCAGGTTCCATGCTCACCTTATTCACATTTGTATCCTAGGTGTCTAGCATAAAGCCTAGCACACAAAATGCACCTATATTTCCTTAATGAATGAAACTTATGACCTCTTGCGAAAAGCATATATTTGAAACAAAAATTTTAAACATTTAGCTTAATTTTTCCAGTTCATTTTACATATAAACGAAGTGATTGATTTTTGAGTCTCATTACTGTTGGGTGGCATTTTACATAAACGTTTCCTTTGTGTCACATGGATGTCCAAATTTACAGAATAATAATAATTACAGCCCCGACCACTTCTCCCCCACCCCCCCACCCCCACCCCACGCCAACACATTACCCACATTTGCTCCTGTTCCTGCCATAATTCGAGAGCTTTGGGTTGGTTTTGTTTTGTTTTGTTTTGCCCCTCACACTGATTTGAAGCCTGGCAGATCTGGCCTAATTTAAAGGCATTAAGTATATAATTGTAAAAGTGTGAGGGTGCTCGATCTCAAAACTTAATCCCAGAGATCCATGTCAGACGAAATCGACGCACGTTTCTGCCAAGGGTTTGTCCCAAGAGGCGAACTACTCTCCAAGGGCTCTGTAGCCAAGTTGGCCGACTGCCCCTGAGTATTGGACACAGCCTTCGTTTCTTGATTTGGGGTCAGGCTTACTTTTCCAATTGTTAAGCACGCCTGTGTGTGCGTGCGAGACTTGTGGACTGTGAGGTGCGTCTTTGGGGCGTAGCCGGGCGGTTTAAACCAGCGAATCCGCGTTCACCTACACCTTCCACCTCTGCTCATCTCGGCAGGCGCTCCACGGGTTTGCACGAACTCGCGGGTCCTGACCCTCCTTCCCTCTCCGCCGTGCCCGGACAACCCGGGGCAGCGAGGGGTGAGGATGAAGTTGGAAAAACTGAACCAGATCTAGAGCCGAGCGCCGAAACGCACTTGGAGGGAGGCTTCAGCGCGCTGGAGAGGGAGGCAAGTTGCACCCGCGCGAAAGGGGCGGGCCGGCTCGGGCCGCTCGCATTTCCTGTGACAGGGTCTGCCCCAGCCTCTCCTTCTCCCGCGGCGGCGGGACCATTTCCTGAATCGCTGAAGCGGAGGGAGGACTGGGGCGCGGCCCTACCACTAGCTCAAACGGGAGGGGGGGCGGGTCAGGAAAGGATGAAGGACGAGAGGTCTACCAAGAACAGGACAGTGCTACCGGGGCTATGGTTCCCCGGTAACGCGCCGAAAGAGGACTTCTATGGGCCAAAATAACTCCTGTAGGCCAGGCCGGCCGGCCCTTCGTTCGGCGCCGGAGCATCCCCCCTCCCCGCATTCCCGAGGTGGTTCGGCCCGAGAGGCCGGCGTCTCTCCCCCAGTTTGCCGTTCACCCGGAGCGCTCGGGACTTGCCCGTAGTGGTGACGGCGGCAACATGTCTGTGGCGTTCGCAGCCCCGCGGCAGCGAGGCAAGGGGGAGATCACTCCCGCTGCGATTCAGAAGGTGAAGCCTCGCGGGGTCGGGGATGCCAGGCCCATCCTGCCCTTGGGAGCGCTACCGGGGGCCGGCCCGGGAGTCGGCCGGGCCGGGGGCGGAGGCGGGCCTGCTGGGAGGCGGTCGGGTGTGGGAACCCGAGCCGCGGGCTGTGCCTGAGTGGGTGGCGGAAGGCGGCGAACCGGTTCTCCCACGGAGTCCTTCACGCGTTTGGGCTCTTTCCTATAAGCACAAAAGCCCAAGTAACCGCCGCTGGATTTCTCTAGGGATGGGGCGGCGTTCGGGCGGCGGGGCGCGTGCGCCCGGCGGCAGCGGCCGCGCGGGGAAGGGCTGTTTGTCGGAGCCGGCGCCCCCCGCGGCCCCGCGCGTCGCTCCGGAGTTACTTTGGCGTCGCCCCGCCCAGCGCGCAGCGGCTGCTTCGTGCACGCCCAACCTCGGGTCGCGGGAGGCCGAGGGGAAGTCGGAGCGCTGATCGCCGCTCTCCGCCACGCTGCGCACTTTGGCCGACTTGGGGGAGCTCCCGGGAGAACTTGGGGGGACGCTGCAAGAGCCTGAGGGGCGGGCGAAGGAGCACCCTGTGGACTTCGGGGTTACCCTCGGAGTTCCCTTCTCCCTTCCGGATTCATCCCCTCTCCGTGTACATCTGCAGCAAATACTCATCGAGCGCCTGCTCTGGGTGCTGGGGCTACAATGGTGAGCCATGGTCCCTGCCTTCATGGAACTTGGAGTCTAGTGGTGGAGACAATCTGATAATCATGATCTATTACAGAAGTCGTGATAAACACACGGGGAGGTGCGTCCCTTTTAGAGGATAGTTCAACCTCTGTCGCTGCTGTGTTACTGCCAGTTAGGGACACAAAGCTGCTTTATTGGCCGCTATCCCTTGCTGCCCATGAGCAAGGCAGTAATCTGAATTTTAGTCAGCCAGACTTTGAAAAGTTACTTGCTAATTGAGCAGTTTACCTTAAATATTTCGGTTTTGTTGTATACGCTGGGATGAAGATGAAAATTGAAGAAAAGTCAACTTTTCGTACCACTCAGGACACCATTGTATGCCCAGCAGATTATGTTAATGGGTTTCAGTTTACTGTCAGGTTTTTCCTAGTGTGGCATTTGACATTTGCCCAACTGTTGCTTTATTTTATGAATAAACCGGCTTGTCAGTGCCTGGAAATGCAGTGCTTTAATGTAGTGCATTGGGCTAAGTCTGCAGCCTGGCAAACAGCTCCAAGTACATACACTGAAGATGTGTTTCTGGAGGGATTCATTTTTTATTTTTACTTTTGGACTGTAGAAGAGTCCTGAGGTTGGTTGGGTAGTTTCCAAAAAGAGTTTTTCCTAAATACATGTTAAGATATTTATTATGAGTGCTTAATTCAGGAGCTGCAGATCAATTAGTTTTCATTCTCAGATGAGAAGAGAAAATGGATTCCAAATTGTCTTACTCTATACAGTGTGAGAGATTGATGTTAGAAATGAGACATATTCTATGGTGAAGTTTGTTAGGTTGAGTAATTGACTGAGGAGATATGTTGTGAAGTCATTAGATTGGACTAATGGATTTTAAAGACACATTTTTTTGGCATCCAGTGACTCTATTTAGGAAATAACCGCACTTTTCGGAAGAGCATGTCAATATATGTATTTTTTTCCTAGCAAGTGAAGATTGTGATTTGTTTGCAGGAAGAAAATCACAATTAAGGTTAAATGGATTTTTGTTTTTAAAAGAGGTACATTAAATTATTGAGATAGAGTGATTATTATTATTTTTTTTTAAAGATTTTATTTATTTGACAGAGAGACACAGCGAGAGAGGGAACACAAGCAGAGGGAGTGGGAGAGGGAGAAGCAGGCTTCCCGCCGAGCAGGGAGCCCGATGCGGGGCTCAATCCCAGGACGCTGAGATCATGACCTGAGCCAAAGGCAGACGCTTAACGACTGAGCCACCCAGGCGCCCCGTGAGATAGAGTGATTATTGTATTATACTTTATTAGGTCTTAGAAAGGTGGGGCAAGTTCAGGAGGAACATCTACTTCTGTCCCTTGACCTTAAGATAAATCTGAGCCTCTGAAATCATAAGTGATTTGCACAGGATTGTGAAGCCGGCCCTCAGACTAACTGGCCTTTTCATTGCTACATCAGTACTCTTTCCTCAATGCCATCTTACTTGGATGAGTTATTTAACCCTGAAAGCCAATATTGCTTTGAATTGCTGTAAGACAATAGAATGATAAATTGATATGCTTTTTGTTTTTAAACTTTTGGGACAACTTAATTATAAGGTAAGCTCATAAAGTGTGCAACAAATATACATGCTTAGAAGTTATCGTTTTTGATTATTCCATGTTTGGAGAATCACAGAACCATACTGTATAACAGTTGGAAACTAGCCATCTATCTCCTCAAGCTTCATGGGCTTACGTTTTCATATGTTCATTGTGGATAAGGACAAAATTTTTCTTTACTACTGCAAAGCATAAGAATGATGCAGAGTCAGCTTGGACCCTTACCTCTTAGTCTTAACGGGCTAAAGCTTCTATTACAGGTTGTAGAGGTAATAAAATGTTTGAATACAAACGAAACCCCTCCTTGGCTTCAGGTAATAATTCAGAGGGAGAATAAATGAAATACAGTTATTTGAAAGTTGTTGACTAAACATATCATTCCAGAGGTGTAGAATAAGACTTAAAAGACCAGAATAGATTCAGTTCCTATATGAATAAACATTTCTTAGAAATCTGAAGGATTTTTAAAATTTTACGTGATGCACTAGATTTACAATAAACTTTTTCTAATTTTATTTCAGATGTTGGATGAAAATAACCATCTTATTCAGTGTATAATGGACTATCAGAATAAAGGAAAGACCTCAGAGTGTTCTCAGTAAGAATGATATGAAAAATTTTTTGTATTCATTTTTCTGTGTTAATTTTTTACTTTTCTTTTTAATAACTGCTTTACTGAGATATAATTCACATACCATGCAATTCACCCATTTTAAAGTTTATAATTCGAAGCTCTTAGTATATTCATAGAGTCGTGTTATCATCACTTCGGTCCATTTTAGAACATTTTCATCATCTCCAAAAGAATCCTATACCCATTAGCAATAACTTTCCATTCCCACCTCCTAATCCCTCACCCCCTGACAACCACTAATCTGCTTTCTGTCTGTGTAGATTGGCCTATTGTGGACATTTTATGTAAATGACTGTATAATGTGTGGTCTTTTTTGACTGAGTTCTTTTCTTTAGCATAATATTTTCCAAGGTTCATCAGTTTTGAAGCATGTATCAATACTTCCTTTCTGTTGCTAAACAATTTTTTATTGTATGGTCATACCATGTTTTATTTATCCATCAGTAATGGACATTTGGGTTTTCATTTCTTGGCTATTAATAATACTTATATGAACATTAGGCTACAATTTTTTGTGTGACTTTTCCTGATTTTTATAAAAGAAAAATTTGTTCTTTGGGATGCAGTGGGTCTCTTTTTTTTCTTTTTAAATACTTATCCTGCAAATTTCTGTGTACTCTGATTTGTGGAAAAGTTAGATCGTCACATTTTTGGATATTTAGTTACATCCATATATATGGTTGAGAAAGCAAAGCATCTAATAAATAGAGAATTGGTTATCATAAGAACCAAACTTGTTTTTTTTTAAGATTTTATTTATTTATTTGAGAGAGAGAGAATGAGAGAGAACACATGAGAGGGGTTAGGGTCAGAGGGAGAAGCAGACTCCCTGCCGAGCAGGGAGCCCGATGCTGGACTCGATCCCGGGACTCCAGGATCATGACCTGAGCCGAAGGCAGTCGCTTAACCAACTGAGCCACCCAGGTGCTCCCAAACTTGTTGTTTTGAAGTGATGTGTCAGAAGTAAATGCTATCCTTAATAGAATGTGATGTAGTGGAACAAGCTGAATATTTTATCAAAAGTCTCTAGAGTAGCACTGTCCAGTAGAAATATATTGTAAGCCACATATATAATTTTACATTTGCTGATAGACACATTAAACAAGTAAAAGGAAACAGAAATTAATATTATAATATATTTTACTTAAGCCGTTATTTCCAAAATAATATCACTTTAATACATAATCTACATAAATATATTAATGAGATAGTTTATATTCTTTTGTTTTATACTTAGTCTTTGCAATCCCTTGTGAATCTTACTCTAATAACACATCATTTTGAACTAGCTGCATTTCATTCTACCTAGTGGCTACTTTATTGGACAGTGCAGCTCTAAAATATTTTATTCTCACCATTATTTTGTGACACACCTGTCTTTCCTAGAGCTCTCACTGGTCTGTTCTCAAGTAGATTTTTCCAACAACCCTGGTTCTTGCCTCTGCATGCACTTTCCTGCTATGCTGGACTTTTGCTATTACTTGATTCATCCTTTATCTAATTCTGAGTCTCTCTTGGTTACTTTGTCTTTTTTCTCTTTGTTTAATACCATTTTTGAAATGAAAAAGTCATGTAGGGTCATTGTAAAAAGAAAATCATAAAGTATAAAATTTGGTAGAGATAAAAGCAAGTCACATTTCACTTTCCAATCTTAAGCTTCTCCTCTCCGCAGGGGTAACTACTTTTAATAGTTTACTACCTATCCTTCTAAACATTTCTTTGTGCATTTACACACATGGCACTCGTATCTACATAAACACATTTAGATAAATGTTTTTGTTTTTTAATGGGTTAGAATTTTATAAATGGAATGGCTGGGTCAAAGACCATGCTAAATTGCCAAATTACCCTGCAAAAAGATTGTATTGGTTTGCTTTCTCTCAGCCAGATTTCAGAGCCTTGGTTTTCAACATCCTCTGCCAGCATTGGATTTTAGTCGTCTTTGAAAAATTTTTGCTCATCTGGTTGGTGAAAAGTGGTATCTTTTTCTAAAACTTTATTTTGAAATGATTTCATTCTTACAAAAAACATTTTAAAGACCGTATAAGAAATTCCTGTATGCCCTTCACTTTCATTTTTCTCCTTATCATTCGTTTCTTCTACATATTTCTCTGAAACATTTGAGAATAAGTTGCAGACATGATTCTTTCTTACTTTTAATTACCGCAGTGTGTTTTTCATAAAAACAGGCACAAATTCTTAAATAACCAGGGTATAATTGTTAAAATGAATAATGCAGTGCTGTAATCTTCAGACTTGTTTAAAATTTTGCCAGTCGTCCCATTAATGTATTTTTTTCAGGTTTAGGATCCAGTGCAGGATCAGATGTTGGATTTATTGTCACATGCCTTGAGTATACCTTTGATCTGAAACCATTCTTCAGTCTGTTATCTTTCATGTTGTTGATGTTATTGAAGAATACATAGCAGTTATTTTGTGTAATGTCCCTCATTTTAGATTTGATTTGTGTTTCCCCTTGATTAGATTCATATTATGCACTTTTGGCAAGAGCATCACAAATATGGTGGTGTGTCCTTCTCAGTGCATTCTCAATTAGCTGTATGATAGTGATTTGTCCCAGTACTGAGAATCTTAATCACTTAGTTGAGGTGTGGCCTGCCAGTTTCTCCACTGTAAAGTTACTATTTTTCTCTTTTTAATTCATATGTATCTTGTTGGGCAGATACTTTGAGACACATGTTATTCCTTCTTGTACTTTTTTTTTTTTAGCATTTATTTTAGCATCCATCATCCAATGATTCTTGACTGAAACAGTTATTACTGTGGTGGTTGCCAAATGGTGACTAAATCAATCATTCCTTCTACATTTATTTGAAATCCTACTCTAAGGAAACCATTTCTCATTCCCTGCACCCATTCACTCATTCATTTATTTATATCTGAACGGATTTATGGATTCTTTTTTTTTTTTTTAAGATTTTATTTGTTTATTTATAGGACAGAGAGACACACAGCGAGAGAGGGAACACAAGCAGGGGAAGTGGGGGAGGGAGAAGCAGGCTTCCCGCGGAGCAGGGAGCCCGATGTGGGGCTTGATCCCAGGACCCTGGGATCATGACCTGAGCCGAAGGCAGACGCTTAACGACTGAGCCACCCAGGTGCCCCGGATTTATGGATTCTTAACTGTATTCTTTAGGTTATAATGTTACTCTATTTTCTTTCTTTAGTTGTCCCCAATGTTGACCACTGGAGCCCTTCAAGCTGACTTTTTGATATGTATTCATTATTTTTTGAGCATTTTCTTATTTTCTTGCACCACAAAATGTTCTAGACTCATCTTGTTCTTTTTCCTGCCCCAGTTTGGAATTACCTGTTTCTTCAAGCCCTGGTTCTTTTTTTAGAGAATGATATTTAGAAACTTAGGTCTGAGTACTAGGATATTTTATTTTCTAGTCATTTGTACATTTTGCATTTTATATGATCATTTCCATTACTTTTATGTATATTGTTTCTTCAATGAGTCATGTCTGTTTATATTTCAAAATATTCTTTAAAAAATTAATTAGCTGATCTATTACCTTAGTTTAACTATGGATAATCATCAGTGGTAAGGAGATCACTGCCTCAGATCAGCCATGGGATAATAAAAATTGACAGGCTCTGATTAGAATACTTATTTTCATCTATGGCTTTTTACACTGCCAGATAGAGCCAAGGGATTTTTGTGGCATGGGTCTGGTTCAGTTTCTTAAAGGACCCAGCGGTACATGGCATGGATAGGATGTGTTCAGATCTAGAATCAGCCTTTCCAACTTGAGTCAACAAAAGCTTATACTGTTTTATTCTTTATATTCTTAGCTTTTTTGTGTATATATGATCATTTCCCCCTTCTCTGCATATTGGAATAGACCTCATCTTCTCACATATTTGGTGCAGATGGGGTTTAAATTGGTTTAGATGGAATCTTACATTTTACTTTTCCTGATGGATTTAATTTCATTCTTAGAGCTCTTTAGATTTTTTTTTTTTAAGTTGTTAGTGTTGGTTTGTGAGTAAAGAGAAGAAAATTTCTCCTCTCAACCTTAAATGTTCTTGTTTCTTGCATTAGGAGAAGGAAAAGGAAAATGAAGAGGAACATCAATAAATGACAGCCATCTGGGAATTGATAGGTCAATTTTAATTAAACAGTTCCTTAAGATGTGATAACTGCCTAAGACAGTGTTTTTTAATATAAAATAACTTTATTTTTATGAAAGTAGTATATGAATTGTAGAAAATTAAAAAGCACAGATAAAGTAAAAGTAAGATAACAAACACTATTCTTACCACCTAAAGATTTTCACTGGTAACATCTCTGTATATATTGCTTTATCTCTCTTTATCTACATACATGTGCACACGCTCCTGTTATGCTCAATAAAAGTAAATCACTTGTGGAGCTCATATGCACAGATCCTCTTCCCTTTAAATTCTGATAACATATGTGTGAGAATATATTATTGTTCTATTGTAGTGTTTGATTTGAGTATTTTCTAAATCAACTTATATTTTTACTTAAATCAACCCTTATTTTTTGTATTTCATCATGAATGTGACTACTTCAGAGTGTCCTGTAAGTGGTTTTCATACAAAAAAAATTTGTATTAATCATTATGTAAAAGAATGTAGTTTTAAATCTCTAGTTAGGAAGATAACTTTTATTTTGTAAATTATATTTCTGTTACCTTATAAATATAATCTTCATAGCTTCTTGGTAAAGGTTTATTGTTAAAAATGAGCTCTGACTTTTTCAGGTTCATTTTTTAATTATATCAATAAATTTAATAGTGGTTATTTGACCTTACTCCAGATAATTGATGTAGTGGTTCTTAGTGGAATTTTTGGGACATGGAACTGCCTCTCATTTAATGGGTTAATAATTATGGGTGTTTGGAATATCTGTCAGTATTTATTAGGAAGTTACCATCGTCAAATGTAAAATGTTGAATATGTTTATATCTGTCCTTATCATATATACTCAGTTTTCTTTTGTTAATATAGACTGTTTTAGAGGTAATAGACATGTACATTAAAAAAGTAAAAGTATATACAGAATAAAGTTTCTCAGGAAAATATTTCTTTAATATTTGTAGAAGAATCTACTTTTTATTATCATTTCAGTAGAGTCAGCTGAAGCCAGGAATGTTTGCTTATTGCTGTTTAGGTGATGTATACACAAACTTGTAAAAGAATATGAATATATACTACCTTTTTTTTTTTTTTTTTAATATACTACCTTTTCATTAATATTCATCTTTGAGTCTTGAATAACCTTAGGGAAGTGTACTTGATGAATGCTATAAAAATAATGCAGGTTACAAAAAAGAAAACCTACTGAAGTTAGATAACATAGCTTACATTAGGTAAAAGATTTGGGGTTATTAGGACAGTTGGAGTAATTTGAATGGGTTTGTGGATTACATGGTATTACTGTATCAATATTTGTTGTACTGTGGTTGTATATGGGAATTTCCTTGTTTTTAGGAAATTGACACTGAAGTATTAGGAGTAGTGGGATATTATGTCTGTAACTGACTCAAAAGATTTTGAAAAAAAGTGTGTGTGTGTTTGCATGTGTGTACATATTGGTGTGTGTGTTTAGAGATGGAGTAAGACAAATGTTGTGAAATGCCGATGATTGGGGAGTGTGGAAAGATATTTGGGAATTCTTCATGCTATTCTTAAAACTAAGTTTAAAATTATTTCAAAAATTAAAAGTTAAAAAGATTTAGGTTGGGGAAATGTCTTAAAACTAAAGTACTCTGTAAAAGTTGCTGTATTTATCGATGTTTAGAACCACAGGACTTTGGAGATCTACTTTAACTCCCATTATTTTACAAATGAGGCCTTGAGAGCGTGGCAGATTAGATTTAACAGTATTCTAATGTGGACTTGTTAAGTACTAATCAGCATGACTACAGTTTTTTCTTAAAGGGTCATGAGGAAGCCATAGTCTCTTAGAAAGGTTTGTTATTTTTATTTTTGCAGGGTAGTCAGCAAACCTCATATCTGAATATATTAAAGCCATATTAATACTCAGAGAAGAAAAGAAAAACTTCAAGGAGTAGACTTTGAAATGGGTTATATATATATTTTTAAGATTTTATTTATTTATTTGTCAGAGAGAAAGAGACCACAAGCAGGGGGAGCGACAGGCTGAGGACGAAGCAGGCTCCCCGCTGAGCAGGGAGCTCGATGTGATTGGGTGGGGGCCTCGATCCCAGGGATCATGATCTGAGCCGGAGGCAGACGCTTAACTGAATGAGCCACCCAGGTGTCCCCCTGGGTTATATGTTCTAATTAAAAATGGCTGGCTGGTGGGGCACCTGGGTGGCTCAGTCGTTAAGCGTCTGCCTTCGGCTCAGGTCATGATCTCAGCGTCCTGGGATCGAGCCCCGCATCGGGCTCCCTGCTCGGCGGGAAGCCTGCTTCTCTCTCTCCCACTCCCCCTGCTTGTGTTCCCTCTCTCGCTGTCTCTCTCTGTCAAATAAATAAATAAAATCTTTAAAAATGGCTGACTGGTTTTAAAAAATGACAAGATTTTGGAACCCTGTATCCTAAATTCCATTCAAGATCTTTACAGAATAATAGTTCCAGCTAGTGTTTCCTGTTAGTGCGGTTTTAAGAATTTTGACAATGTAATTAAGCATTATGGATAATTCAGTACAGTATAATAATTCCTTGTCTTCTTTTGTCTAAGGATCACTGTAACAAACATTTTATCATGTCTAATTGAGCAACATAGTGTAATATGTGAGGAGGAGCATTAAGAGCCTAAACTTGTTTTTAAACTACAAAAACAAAAAAGGAAACAAACTTTGGGAAGTGTTGGTTATGTCTGTTACCTTGATTGTGGTGATGGTGTCACAGGTGTTGGCATATGTCCAAACTCATCAAATTGTACAAGTTAAATATGTGTGGGTCTTTGTATATTGGTTATACCTCTAATAAATCTGTAAAAAATAAACAAAAAGCATAAACTTGTTAGTGAAGAAAATTGAAGGTCAGTGAGAAGTAGGGTTTTTTTCTTTAGTAAGAAAAAAGTAGTAAAACCAGTTCTAATAGAAAAAAAATAATGCAGCAAAAGATTTCCTAGGATTCCTCATATGGTGTGTAGAGAACAACTTCATCTGGGATCTGTGTTAGAAGACTTTATTTAGCCGAATAAAGTTCTTTTATCTTATTTTCATTATTTTAATTTGTATTTAATATTTCTAGGTAAACAAAATTCTGAAACGGTGTAACAATTTGGTAATAGGATTTATAAGTTTGTTTTTGGAGGATTTACAAACACTAGTAACTGGATCACTACCAATTTGCAGAGAGTTAGCAAAACTAATTCCTAAGATCACAGTGAACATGCTTAACCACTTCATTGCACTAGTGAGAATTTGCTTTGTTTTATAAAGTTAATTCTTAATGGTATTAGTGCCCTATTATTTTCTGTCTCATATATGTCTCAATAGTGCCCTATTACTTTCTTTACATACATACGTATACATATATATATATGTATTTGTAAGTGAAGACACCTATTCATTGTTTTCTCTATATGCTGAGCCCTAACAGATGGGCAGTAGGCATAAATTGTTGGTCACTGCTGCCGGTAAAAGAAAAGTTGTGTGATTCCTGCCTCCTTCCTGACATTTTCAGCAGAGCCTGTTGCCTGGACTTGGGTTTGAGGTTTTTGGCAATATGAAAATGGCAGGGGGAAGGGAATAAGCATGTCAGTTTTGTTGAATTCCTTCATTCTAGATCTCTTTTTAGAAAAGACATGTACTATGTATAGAGCTAGTACATATCTCAGTAATTCCATTTCCTGAGCTGTGCAAATATTGTACATGTTATTGACCTTTCTAAACCTCAGTTGCCTCATCTGTAAAATGGAGAAAATAAGCACTTTTACCTCATAGCCTGGGTTTGAGGATTGACTGCATATAGGGGTATATAAAACAACTATAGCAGTATCTAGCACATGATATGATCTCTGTGTGTGTTATTATCTTTGAATGTATCTATTATTTGGAATTATTTTGCAGAGGAACTAGGAAAAAATTGAAGTGCTATTGATATTCAGGTAACATAAATCTTTTATTAAACTGGAGAAATAATTAGAATGCTATTTGTATTTAAGCAGATAGGAAGAAAATTATTTTTAATATTGGTATTTGTTTTAACAGGTATCAGCAGATGTTGCATACGAACTTGGTCTACCTTGCTACAATAGCAGATTCTAATCAAAATATGCAATCTCTTTTACCAGCAGTAAGTACCTTTAAAATTGTGTGAAGTAGACAAAATCTTACATAGAATTATGTACAGGATAACACATTTTTGTTTAGTGATTTTAAAGTTTTGTTTAGTAAATTCTGCCCTCTGAGAACATGAGGGTATTCTATATGATGTAAAAGCTTCATTGTTTTGCCTTCATATTTAATTTGAATCAGTTCACCTAGAATTGTTTCCCTCCCTGAAGAAGTTATATCCATTCATCCATTCACCCACATACTCACCCACCTTCCTACTTATTTATTTATTTTAATTTGTAATTGTACATATAACTTATGAATAACTGTGTAGTATTTCAAAGCAAAGCCCAGGCATCATATACTTTCCCTGGTAAATACTTCAGTATGCATTTCTAGCAGAGAAGCAGCATTATTCCACCCAACAAGATTAACCAAAATTTCTTAATGTCTTATTATACTCAGGCTATCTTCAGTTTTCACTGATTACCTTAAAAATACCCAAATGTTTAAATAATTGTTTGCTGCAGAATCCAAACAAGGTCCACATGTTGCATTGGTTGGTATGTGTCTGAAGTCTCTTTGAATCTATATTAGTTTACCTTTTTTATTCTCCATTTATTTGTTGAAGAAACTGGGTCATATATTTTGTAGAGTTTCTTACATTCCAGATTTGGCTGATTGTATCCTCATGGTCCTTTAACATGTTCTTCCATTTCATCTCTTATTTCTTATAAACTGATAATTAGGTAGAGAGGCTTGATTAGAGTTAGGTTCAGTTTTGTGTTAAGAATATTTCACTGAAGGGCCCCTAGGTGGCTCAGTCAGTTAAGTGTCTGACTCTTGATCTCAGCTCAGGTCAAGATCCCAGTCCTCTGTTGGACTCCACTTAAAAAAGAATATTTCATTAATGGTGCTGTGTATTGTCTATTGTATCATATCAGGAGGAACATTTTGGTTGTTCCATTTTTAGTAATATTAAGATTGATCAGGGGCGCCTGGGTGGCTCAGTCGGTTGAGCGACTGCCTTCGGCTCGGGTCATGATCCTGGAGTCCTGGGATCGAGTCCCACGTGGGGCTCTCTGCTCGGCGGGGAGTCTGCTTCTCCCTCTGACCCTCCCCCCTCTCATTCTCTCTCTCTCTATCATTCTCTCTCTCTGAAAAATAAATAAAATTAAAAAAAAAAAAAAGATTGATCAATGGGACTGGCTGGCTCAGTTGGTAGAGCATGCAACTCTTGATCATGAGTTCAAGCCCTAAGTTGGGCGTGAAGTCTACGTAAGGAAGAAAAAAAAGATTGATCGATGGGTGCAGTTGATACCACCCTGATGAATCTATTAGAGTTCCCCATCAACCTTTCACTTAATGGTTTTAGCAGTCATTGATGCTTGTTGACCAGATCTGTTATTTCATATTGGGATCACAGAATGATGAATTTCTAATTTTACAGTTCCTTCTGTATTTATTAGCTGTACTTCTTTTAAAAAAGAAAAACTTCCTTTCATCAAGTATTTGGTTATCCTGAGATAGAGAGTCCCTATATGAGAATCACGATTAAAGGCTGGTTTCTAGCCTCTTACCAGTTTTCAGAATAACAAGTTGGCCCCTAGCAAACTGTGAAGGTGACCAGTGATTTTTTTTTTTTATTATTGTCATCTAAACATACACGTTTTTATATTTTTAATGTGTCCATTGCAGTCATTCTTTCTGATACTTCAGATTATTTCCTCTTTGGTCAGTGAGAGCCTGTTCATTTGGCTGCTGTGTCCATCTGACGTGATTCAAGTATTCTTGTATAGCTTCTTTTCTTTCAGGATTTGAGAGAGCTGTCAGGCTGACTATATTTTCTTCCCCAGAACTATTCTGCCTTGGCTATTTTTTCAGGCAGCACTTTTTTTTTTTTAAATTTATTTATTTGAGTGAGAGAGAATGAGAGATAGCAGGAGAGGTAAGAGGGTCAGAGGGAGAAGCAGACTCCCTGCTGAGCAGAGAGCCCGATGTGGGACTCTATCCCAGGACTCCAGGATCATGACCTGAGCCGAAGGCAGTCGCTTAACCAACTGAGCCACCCAGGCGCCCAGGCAGCACTTTTTCAATGGGAATTGATATTGACCACAATTTGGATGTTTGGGGCATTCATTATTACTGGGTTTTCATGGTTTCTAGGTATTTTTTTTTTGGTGGACAGAACTAGTAAACACATTTTTTAGAAAAAGAAATAAAGTGTTGAATTAGTGCTGTTTCCCTTCTGGAAAGGTTTTTTACTTAGCTTTGATTTTATGTATTATCTCTTTTCTCTTATTCTAAAACTCTCTGTTCCATTTTTAGTAATATTAAGATTGATCAATGAGACTGGCTGGCTTAATGACATTATTGTGGTTGTTTATTTACTTTATACTACTACATATATGAAGTAATTTCAGTATAACAATACCAAGATTGCCACTAACAATAAGATGTTTGTCCTTAAGATCTATCCCACTAGGAATATATAATCAATACATTTCTTTTTGACTCTGAAATAATTCATGTGGTTATTATTTTGAACTTGATTACCAGCTAGGTGGAATTTATTTTTGTGAATGGTGTGAGGAATGGGTTCAATTTCAATTGTTTCCATATGGATAGATTTCTGTTCCAGCATTATCTATTGGAAAAACAAAATGATAACTTTTCTCTGTTTTGTCATGCCACCGATTTCATATATCAAGTGTCCATATATATGTGGGTCTCTATTCTGTCTCATTGGTCTGTTTTTATAAATTCCACTATCTTTTCACACTTGTCATAGTCTTATAAATCTTGATGTATGTTAGAGAAATTCTTATGTTTTTCAAGAATATCTTGGCTATCTTGGTCCTTTGCATTTCCATATATGCTTAAAAATCAGCATGTCCAACATAATCCTGTTTGATTTTTATTGAGATTATCTTGACTCTTGGGGAGAATTTATATCTTCACAACATTGAGTCTGTCAAATCATGATCATTGCATATATTTTCGTTTATTTAATCCTTCAAATATCTTTCAGTGGAGTTTTATGATTTTCCCTGCAGAGGATTTGCACATCTCTCATTGGACTTATTGCTAGGCACTTCATATTTTTTTGAGGCTATTTTAAGAGTCTTTGTTTTTTAAACAAAGATTTGTTTTCTTACTGCATTTGCTATTTACACGGAAATGCAACTGATACTGAATTTCAGTCTTGTTCAACTCTTATTTCTAACAATTTTTCTGTAGGTACCTTCTGTTTCCTATATTCACGAACAAAGTTGTGAGTAATGAGTTTTGTTTCTTTCTTGCCAATCCTTACACCTTTTATTTCTTTCTCTTGCCTTACTTCTCTGGCTAGGACCTCCACTACATTCCCGAATAGAAGTGGTGATAGAGGACATCTTTATCTTGTTCCTGATCACAAAGGGAAAGCTTTCACTGTTTGACCATTAATAAGTATGATGCTTGCTGTAGTTTTTTGTAGATGCCTTTTATCAGATTAAGGAAGTTCCCTTCTGTTTCTGTTGTGCTAAGTAAGAGTTTATATTTTGAATGGATGTTAAATTTTATTAAATACTTCTATTGCATCTAATGAGATGATCATAAATTTCTTCTTTTTTAATCTGTTAATGTGGTGATTTACATTGATTTACTCTTTAATGTGCAGTCCATCTTGCATTCTTGTAATTAACCAACTTTTTCATGACCCACTTGGTCATGGTCTTTGGTTTCGTTTGGGCATGGTCTCTTAAAAAAATGGCTGTATTCAGTTTGTTAAAATTTTGATCAAGATTTTTATGTCTTTGTTCTTGAGTGTAATTGACCTTTAATTTTCTCTTCTTATAATGCATTTGTCTGGGTTTTATTTTGAGGTTATGTTGGTTTTATAAAATGAGCTGGAAACTTTTCCTACTTTTTCTTATCTGGAATAATTTGTATGATAAAGCTACCGTTTCTTAAATGATTGGTGTACTTCTTTAGAAAAGCTTTCTAGGTCTGGAGTTTTCTTTGTGAGGTGGCTTTTGTTTACTAACTCAATTTCTTTATTGGTTACAGGACAATTTATAACATATATTTTATGAGTTGCCTATTTTGGTAAATTGTGCTTTTTAGCATTTACTAAATTTTCAGATTTATTAACATAAAGTTCATGAAATAATCTTGTCTTTCTAATGTCCTCAGGATCTATGGTGATATTTTCTTTTTTATTTTTAACATAGTTTATTTATGCCTTCTCTTATAAAATGTTTTTGATCATTCTTGCCAGTTGTTTATCCTTTTTTTTTTTTTTTTGGTTTTTTCAAAGAATCAGTTTTTGGCTTTGATTTTCACAGTGGCAGCATTTCTAGAACTTTTTGTTCTCAGAACCCCATTATACTTAAAAATTATTGAGGACTCTGAAGAACTTTATATGGGTTATATATATTGATATATTTGTAAGTATTCCTCAGTTTTAAAATTAAGACTGAGAAAATTTTTGAAGTATTTATCAGCTCATTTAGAATGAACAATAATAAACCCATTGCATGTTAAAGTAAATAACGTTCTTTAAAGGAAAAAGAACTATATCTTTTAGAATAGATTTAGTGAGAAAGGAATAGCATTGTTTAGTAATTTTGCAAATTTCTTTCAAATGTCTGAGTTAATAGAAAACAGCTGTATTCTCATATCTACTTCTGAATTCAATTTAGTGTAATATGTTTTAGTTGAAGTAGAACAAAATCCAGTTTCGCTCAGATGTGGAGTTGGAAAAGGGAGGACTGTTTTAATAGCCTTTTCAGATTGTTGTACAATAATCTTCTTTGATAGTACAGAGGATCTCAATAAGTGTTTTTTCTAAAGGTTATTTGCAGTATGGAATCTGAAGCAATATCAATAGATTTTTCTTATTCTGGTACATTGGAGTTCATTGGTCTGTCCTGCATTTTGGATGGATCTTCTAATCATGGATAATTTTGTAACATGTTTGGTCATTTGGGAAATAGAAGTGCATTGAGTCATGTACATCCCTAAATATTGACATACTTCATTAGATGATACTAAAAACCACATTTGTTGAAATCACCACCAATCTCATGAGAAGTTAAGTATTAGGATGCTGTCCAGCTCAAGATGGTAGATATTCCCATTTTCTTCCCGATTTTTCCTTGAAAGGTCAAGTTTAATCATTGGCAGCAAATGCTGTCGGTTGTTTTCCAGGCTCACTGTGTTCATTTTTGAGCAAATGTCTGCCAGATACCCAAGCCTGGTTTGTCTAGCAGTTGTTCTTTCAATTAAAAATGGTGTTCCATGAAAACTGCATAGATCAGGAAGCAACTCAATCAGAGTGCTTTCATCTTACTTTGATTTGCAACAGATATATTTATTATTTTCTCATTTTGTCCCAGAATATTTAAGTAATTTTTACTGTTTCATCAAGGACATTCTTAAGTGAAGTGACTTTTTTTTTAACTGCTAGACTAGGCAATCAATAATACAGTGATTTACTGTAGAGTTTGGTGCCTTGATTCATGCCAAGGCTCTAGCAGTTACACCCACTCTCTTACTTTTGCACCATTGCTTTAAATACCAACATGGCATAAAAGTCTTGTTACGGAAATATTTTGACCTTTTGGACTCTTTTAAAAGAGTCTTGAGGACCACATTTTGTGAACTATTGCTCTTTTGTTTGAGTGTGATTAATTTCTGATCTTGTCTTTATTATTTCCTTTTACTTTCTTTTGCTGTATTTTGCTGTTCTGAATTTTGAGAGGAATGCTTACTTCATCAGTTTTCATTTTTTAATACGCATATATGCATTTAAGGGCATAAATTTCCCCCTAGTCATAGTTCTAATATGTAGTATATTCATATTGATTCAGTTCCAAATATTTTCTAATTTCCAGTATTATTTCTTCTTTACACATGGGTTGACAAACACACTTTTTAGTTTCCAAACATACGGAAATTTTATCATTTTTTTATTAATGATTTCTGGCTTTATTGCATGTAGTTACATAACATTTTATATGATTTAGTTCTCTGGAATTCTTTGAGATTTGTTTTCTGTTGCAGCATATGGTCAGTTTTTACAGATGTTGTATGTATACTTAAAAAGAAAGTGTATTCTTTAGCCCCTCAATGCCTGTATATATTTATTGGATCATGTGTGGTGATCTAGTTTGAATCTTCTATAGCTTTACTTTTTTTTTTTTTAACCTTTCTGATGCTTTGTTCTAGCAGTTACTGAGAGATGTATGTTTAAAATGTATAGTTGTGGATTGTCTCTTTTTCCTTATAACTCTTCAGAGTTTTAGCTTAATATGACATTTTGAGGCATTGTTAGTAAGTGCACATATATATTTTAGAATATTACAGGTCTGGTTCTTTGTAACGTTGTCATTATGAAGTATTCCCCTCTTTCTGTCTAATAATGCATTTTGTCTTAATGTCTATTATCCAATATTAGAATAACTCAGTTGGTTTCCTTTAGTGTTTGCATGGTATATTCACCTTCCATTCCCTTGTGTTAGAGATATGAACGGCATGTAGATTTTTTTAAAAATCCAGTGTAGCAGTCTTTTAATTGGAACATTAAAATCTATCCATTTATATTGAATGTAATCATTCATGTATCTGAGTTTAAAGTTACCATCATACAATGTAATTTTTCTTTGTCTCATCTGTTGTATATTCCTTTTTTCTGTTCTTTTTTGCCTTCTTTTAATTATTTTTTTATTTCTCTTTTCTAGTTTGGAAATTATGTACTTATAAAATTAATATTCTTTCAGTGGTTATTATACTGTTTGTAATGTGCATCTCAGACAATTCATGGACACTTGGATACTTTATTTCTATTCATTCCTCAGTGACTCATTTATTGTAAGGCATTTTAAATCTTTACATGTTTACTCACAAATGATTTTTTAAGTTAGTGTTCATTAGAGTTATCATCATTGTTACCATTTGTGATGCTTTTAATTTCTCCCTTCATTTACAACCTTTTTTCTCAGATCATTTTCTTTTTCCTCCTGTTATGGAAATGAGTGCCTTTATCATTATTGGAGTTTTTTTGGTCTAGCATTATTCTTGTACTTAGGTGTTAATTTTTAAAAAATGTTATGTGACTGGGTTCGCTTTTAGTTTGGGGACTAAATTATAGGTTAAAGTGGCAGGTTAAGAATTTAGCTTATCATCACCGTGGTGACCTGTAATTAAGTGAGTCTTAACTTAGTTCCCCTGTTCTAGCACATCTGAAGATATGACAGATTCTCAACATGTTCTCATAACAACTAATTATGGCAGGGATTCAAGTCTCAGGGCATTGAGGGTGGAAAGGGGGACATTTCTCTTTAGGTAGTCTTATTTAGAATCTTGTGGGTAGTTGGGAAGTGGTACTTTGCAAAATGTCCTTTGCTGATTCTGTATCCCTTCTACCTAGCCAATTGAAATTCTTTGTGTAACTTATGATACTGTGCAAACTGTGGATTTTTTCAGTTTGTCTTGATTTGAAATATTGTTTCCATAAAACGTAGAAATGTCTTAAAGCCTTAAACATTACAGCCTCTCAGATATGTCTCATGTTCTCTCTAGCTTTTATGTAGAGTACAGAAATGTTGGGTCAGATCATGTATCTTGAGATTTAGTTACTCATTTCTCTTGCCTTTCTTTAGGAAGGTAGTAATTCTTGAGATGCCAATGTGATAAAATTGAGCTTATCATAGAAATTCATTTTGGTACAACAAAATCTCTTAGAATTTGCTATTCTGTTCTCACCTGTTGTGTTATAAATTCTGAGTTTTTTGTATTTGTTTTTTTAGAATTTACATTTTTCCCTGTAGATTAAATAGGACAGTAAAAATTATTACCACTTATATTCAGGGAAAGTATTATATTATTTTGATCACCACCTGATTAAGAACCATCACAAAGGAAAGAGACACATTTCATTACTAACCATCTACCATTATTTCACTGTTTTAATATGGGGTCACCATTTTACATCATATTTTACTAACGAATATAAAAACTGCCATTTGTATATTTTGGAATAAAATTTTTGCCTCCTAATGTTGATCAAGGTTTAATTTAAAATACATGGCCAAATTTTCATAAAAAAATATGAGCATTTTGGAGATCACATTGCTTGAGAAGTTAACGAAGGAGGAGGATTTTTTGAAAAAAATAAAAATAAATATATCCTCATAGTAGAAGGAATAAGAGAGAATTGATCGAGTAAAGTAAAGTGGGGCTTGAGAGAGGGAAGAAATCAGCTAGAAGGAAAGCAGTTGGGATTGGAGGTGAAAGAGGAAGTAATGTCAATTTGGGAAAACTAGAGTAACAATACAAAATGGATACAGTCAGTCTGCCAAAAGGGAGAATATACTAGTTCATAAGTATAGTTTGAGAAATTTTGATCCTGAAAAAGAACTGTATGTTTTGGGGTAAAAAAAGTTTTCCAGAATGGAGTTTTTCACTTCGTTAAACTAGTTGTGAGAATTGGAAATATGCTGATAATTATATATAGGTTTAACTTTCAGTTTTTTTCATGTCCCCCCAAAAGAGGAATTATGTATTTATAGTACTATTTCATATATCTGGAACTAGGCTACATCTAGCAAGCTTCTCCTGTTTGAAACAAAGTCAAGAATTAAAAAACCAGGAATAAATGGAAAAAGATCTATAAGGAAAAAAGTAACTTATAAAGTCAGTGCACTTCACTTTTTTGTTTGGGCCCTATGTATTCTTACTACAGAAGCATTATAAGTTCAAAGCAAAGCTGTTCATTCTTAACCTTATACATATTTTAGCAAGTTTGTTTCTTTAATTTTAAGCCTGTAGCTTGGAAGCAACAAATCAGAAATGGGGAGGTACGGTCTCTAGGCAGGCATACATACACGCAGTGTAACCAGCAAAGGTGGCGTGGAAAGAGACCAGATGGTTATAAAAAGCTGATGTAATTGAAAACGTACGCTGGTCTGGCTCCTATAGTATATGCACTTGGGGCCCTGTTTATCTTAGTAAACCTTGGAGGCGTCATTTGAATAGTGGTTCTCAGGGTTGGTATTTACTTTCTGAAATAGCATAACCCATTGATGTAATTATTTTCATATATAAACTAGGAACATTTTACCATTAGAAAATATGACTGTTATGTGTAAGTCTTTCCTTCTCCTTGAAAAAATTGCATTTTTTAAAGTTTTAGCCTAATATTAGTTATTGTTCACTTATTTTTGTCATCTGGTGGTATTAATGTATACAAACTGGTAGACCCCGTTGGTTTAGGAAAGAATTATTAGAGAACAGTTTAAATAAAACAAAGTTTATTTATTTATTTATTTTAGAGAGAGAGACTGTGAGCACCTATGTGCATGAGTGGGAGGGGCGGAGGGAGAGGGAGAGAATCTCAAGCAGATTCCATGCTGAATGCAGGACTCGATCTCACGACCTTGAGATCATGACCTGAGCCAAAACCAAGAGTCGGACACTCAACCAACTGCACCAAGCAGGCACCCCAAGAAAAGTTTTTTTTTTTTTAAGATTATTTATTTATTTGAGAGAGAGCGTGCACTAGTGGGGGGGGAAGAAGCAGACTCCCCACTGAGCAGGGAGCCAGATTGGGGACTTGATATCAGGATACCAAGATCATGACGCTTAACTGACTGAGCCACCCAGGTGCCCTCCAAGAAAAGTTTTTATTAATTTAATTTTTATTTGGGAAAAACTTGGGGAGTAAAGAGTCTTTCTATTGTAGTTCATTTTAAGACATACAATCTGGAAATATTTCTACAGAATTAAAAATTTTAGAGCTAGGAAGAACCTGGATGATCACAGTCTAGTGGTTCTCTACATTGGCTGCATATATTAAAAGCTTCTCAGGTGATTCTAATGTGCATCTAGGATTTGAAGACCTTATATTTCCAGGCTTTTTAAATGAAGTATCCAGTGACATTCTGAGGATATGCATATTAAGGAAAATATTCCTATTCTGGTACTAGCAACTTCATTTGATGTTGTGTACCATGAATCATTTTTACAACATGAGAAAGATAATACTTATTCTATAATGTTGTTATGAGGATTAAATAAAACAATTCACGATGTCATATGGAGGAGGTACCTAGGAAACATTGATGATAATGAAGATGAAGGCAGTACATAATTGGAAAGTATAAACCGAAAGAGAAGTCCTATTAAGGAGTATTTGAAGTAAGACTAGAAGGACTCAAATTACTGAATACATATGAAAGGTAAGGGAGCGAGTTTGAAGACTTGACTGACTGACATTTCCTGAGATTGAGTATATGAACATGTCTCTTAATTTTAAAAGAAGGTCGAAGGCTAATAGGAATTGCTTATCCTGCTTTTCACTTAATTCATTATTAAGTTTTTATTTTTTATTTTATTTTTTTTAAAGATTTTATTTATTTATTTGACACAGAGAGAGAGAGCGCACAAGCAGGGGGTGTGGCAGGCAGAGGCAGAGGGAGATGCAGACTCCTGGCAGAGTGGGGGGGAGCCTGATGTGGGACTGGATCCCAGGACCCCAGGATCACAACCTGAGCCGAAGGCAGTCGCTCAACCAACTGAACCACCCAGGCACCCCTCATTATTAAGTTTTTAGAAAATTCCTAAAAAAAAAGTTAAAAAAATTCTCCAATTTAACCAGATATACTTCTTGAATTTTAAGCTTATTAAAGATAATTTTTGTTTATTAGGTGTTCTGTACAAAGAATAGATGTTAATAATTTATTACTAAATTATTAAATTAAACTATTAATAAAAATTGATTTAGAGTAAGTACAGTAGTCTTATGTTTTATATTTCCTAAGTTGCATTTTTTTTTTGGTGATGCACATTCGATGTTCTCAGCAACCCTTGGGCAGCACTTGATTAGCCTTTCATTACCCAAGCTTCAGTAAAAGTGATAATATGTAGTCTTTAGATACAGTGCTGATAAAGCATCTTTTAAGGTAATTCATTGATTAAAATTTGGTATTACAGAATTCACTGTTTGCAGATTTGATCCACCCGAAGTGAAAGAAAACATGCTTAGAGCTCTGGAACATCTTATGTATTAGCAGAGTATATTTCATTTATAAATTTTACCTTCACATTCAGCATAGGTAGTACTGTGATATGGTTAGAACATCAAAAACTACAAAAGATCATACAGAAGCCCACTTCCATATCTGTCTTAGATTGTTTAAATAAAAGCTAGTATAAATACATACTTTCCCCTTTTCTGTGTACGTAGAACCTTGCCATATACTGTTGTGTTTTTTAAATTACAGTGTTTTAAAAATGAAAATGTTTACATTCTTTTTGGAAAGAACTTTGCTAAATATTGGCATCATTTTAAGAATTTTTAAGAGTTGAGTGTTTGATAAACATGATAATGTGTAGTCAGTATGATGTTGACTTTTTTCCTCCTTTGAAACATTTGTTTGATTTCTGTGGTAGTTTTCTTTTTAACTTTCTAGCTATTCAGCTTCTTATCTTTAACATGCCCATTAATTGTTGATGTTCTCTTCTTGAACATCCTTTTACCATATACACTCTTTCTGGAAGATTTTATCCATATTCCTGGTTTCTTATATTCCTGACTTCAGGTTCCACCTATACTCAATGGCTCCCAAATATGTATCTTCTTGCCTGAGTGTGAAACATGAATCCACCTTCCAATAGACATATCCATTTGGATATTCTACAGGTCTCTCAGCACGATGTGGACAAGACGTCATTTCCCTCAGCTCCCCCTCTGTTCTTTCTTTGCTGTTAAAAGAAAAAAAGCCCACAAGCTTGAATTTTATATTTCCTATCTCCAGTGAGTAGTATAAACACTGAGTTCTTTTAGTCAGAAATATAGTGGTCGTCTGTGATTTATTCACAGCTACTTTCCAGGTCTTCCTCTTGTACATAGTATGGTGCTGCACAGTAAGAGGTGTCTAATTAAAACATTTTGGAATTAAAAACAGAAGCAAGACCACGAGTGAAATGTCTTAAAGTCTGTATTTGTATGAGATTTAGGATAAATTAAGGCATCAGTTATTTATCTGATTTTGAGGTAAGGAAGACTTCCTTGAGAATGAAAGCAGAGGAGAAAACTGTAAAGAAGATACTGATTTTATTCTTTTAAAAATATAAAATAAAACTTTTTATATGCCAAAAAGTTCTGTAAATGAAATTGAAGACAACAGATGGTAATAGTACAGTGTAATACATGTTATTTTAGAAGTACTGGACATTTAAAGTACATTTTACATAGTAGAAGTGATTAGTTCTGCTGTTTAGTATTAGGAAAAGTTTCACAAAGGAGGTAACCTTGTATTTTGTAGAGAATTGATTTATGGGGGCCCATTTTCCTGGATTAGTATATTATAGGGAGCATTTTGCAGTATCATTGCCTATCATGTCTTTTCAGAATTCTAGAAAAAATCATGTTAATTCTTTGCTGGACAGTATATATGAAATTCAAGCACTGTCTAATTCAGTCCAGATATGGAAAGAGATTGGTTATATCTTATTGCGAGGAATATAAATATTTGTGTGTATGTATGTTTATATGTGTGTGTATATACATTTTTTGGGCAGAACTGTATTATTAAATCAGTGAAAGTAGCTTCTACATTTACTAAGTAAGGAACCTAAAGATTGTGTCTTTGTCATAATTGAAAATAATGTATCTACTTCACTTCTCTAAGAAGAAGCATTTCTTTGACTTAAGAAAAA
This sequence comes from Neomonachus schauinslandi, assembly GCF_002201575.2. Classification (NCBI taxonomy): domain Eukaryota; kingdom Metazoa; phylum Chordata; class Mammalia; order Carnivora; family Phocidae; genus Neomonachus; species Neomonachus schauinslandi. The sequence continues at coordinate 45,123,927 of NC_058416.1, forward strand.
AAAGGACCTAAATGTTGGAAATTAAGTAATTCACTCTTAATTTGCACAGAATAAGTACAGAAAAGTATTTGTGTGGGACTGTTTATTTTTTGGGGACTGTTAATTTAAACATTGTTTATATTAGCAAAACAAAAACAAACTAGGGAACTAGTCTCAGTATTGAGGGTGGGTTAAAAATTTTTATAGCTTATATAGCTGAGTTCTACACTCTTAAATGGGATTGAATTATATGTCGATAAAGAATAATACCTAGAGTAGAATGAAAGAAATCACACAATAGTGTGACCCTGCTTTTAAAAACTATACGTGTGTGTGTGTGTGTGTGTGTGTGTGTGTATAAATTTTTTAAAAGTTTCTGGAGGTGTATATATCGAGTTTTTAGCAATGATTCCTATTTGCATTATTTCCGTTTTTGTAATAATTACACATTACTTTGTAATTTAGCCAGATTGGTATAGATGTAAAAATAATAAATTCAAGATTAAACAAATACATACATTCCTGTTTCTTAACTGATGGTATTATTACAAACTTAAGAAAGGCTTAGAGTCCTATCTCCTCATGTTTTAGGAGTGGATTAGTTGTTTTTTTGGAAGTATATTCCAGAGAATTCTGGTCTGGGAAGAAGACATTTATTTCATTCTCTAAGATTATATGGATCTGGAGTGACTATTTAGTAATTAACATATTAGGGTTAGGTAGACTTAGTTTTTCATAGTGGAGATAGTTTCATGTTGGATTTGTTATGGTGGGAGTGTTTGCTATTTCAAAAATAAAGGTTGAAGTTCTGGGGAACCTATTACTAACTGGGGGGAGTATTGTTGGTAAGTGAATCATTTGGGAGCCTAACTCCTTAGGAAGTTGGGAGAATCATCATGCTCTGAAAATAGGTGGAAAATGTTATTAGTTATGAAAGTTCAACTGGTCAGGTTTTATAGTAGGACTAAATTCTGTATTAGCTTGGGGACCAGATGACACAACAACTGATGAGATTATTATTTTTTAAGATGATTTAATTGAGGAAATCATTTGGTAAGATAAAAAACCTGCATCAGTTCAAGGCTACCCATGATGGCATCCTGACATTTTTTGTGGAATTAGTGAGGAATCAATGAGATCTTTCTGAACTGTTTCAGAGATCTATAGAACTCATTTTTGGCGAGACTGACATAGGTCTAGGAAGCAAGGCAAATGTAATGATGCAGCTTTTGGATCCATTCTTGGTTGACCAGTCAGACTCTTTCATTTGTATATGTATTGGTCATCTATCAGCTTTTGGCAGTATTTTATATATGTATGTATCCCTCCTGTTTTACATAATATTAATTTTTAAATCTCCTATTTTTATGTGTCATTTTAGTGCCTCCTTGTGGGGAACTATATTAATGATAGTTATATGAATGATAGTTACACAGAGGAAGGATTATTAAGCTAAAAATTATATTTTACAGTGATATTTTTATATTTTAAAGAAACAAAGATAATTTTATAGTCAGAATTATTTTTAATTTTATACTAAATCATTTAAGTTTGAGAGTTCATTTGTTTACTAAATATTAAGTGCCTACTGTGTGTCAGGCAATAGGTACTTTTTGGAACATCAGTTAACAAAGCAAATGAATATTCCTCCTGTCTTGGGTTTTACATTCTAGCAAGCAAGGCAGGTATAATAAATGATTAAATCGTATAGTTTATTAGAATATGTTAAGAGCTATGGAAAAGGAAAACAGCAGGGAGAGATGTATTAGGAGTGCTGCAGGTGGGGGGTGGAATTTGCAGAATGTAGAGTGGTCTGGAGAACTTCATGGAGAAGGTGACAGTTGAGCAAAGACTTGAGGAAGAATGTTTTAGGCAGAGGAAACAAGCAGTGGAAAGGTCCTGAAGTGAAACTATGCCTAACTCTTTCAAGGAACAACATTAAGTTTGTGGCTGGAACAGAATAAGGTAAGGAAGTTGTGTGGACAAATCCTATCTTGCAAGCTATTGTAGGGACTTTAATTTTTACCTTGAAATTGGAAGCTCTTGGAGGATTTTGAGCAGAAGAGTGAATTGGCATATTTTAATAAACTCATTCTGATCACCATGTAGAAAATTTATGATAGAGGAGCATGAATAGAAGCAGGGAATCCAGATAGGAGGCTATTGCAGTAATCAGCATGACAGATGTGATGGTGGCTTGTTACCAGCATGGTAGCAGAGGAGGAGGTGGAAGAAATGGTCAAATTGTAGGTATATTTTAAGGGTAGAGTCCCAAGGAGATGCTGAAAATTGAATATGGGAGTCAGAGGGTGAGAATAAGAGACATGTAAGGAATGACTCCATGGTTTTCAGAGAGCAACTGGAATGATGGAATTACCATCAACTGAGATTGTTGGGTAAAGGGATTTGGGTGGGGGTGGAGATGTCGGGGATTCATTGTGGCAGATTTCAAGTTCGAGATGTCGCTTCCAAATGGTGATGTGGAGTATAGAGAATAAGCAGTTTTGAAATAAAGAACATGAAAGTTATCACAAAAATATTGGTCCCTAATTGAATTTGATATGCTGCTTATATTTCAAAATAATTTTTTTCATTTAGTGAATATTTGTTGAGTACCTCTGTTTTTTTTTAAAGATTTTTATTTATTTGAGAGAGAGAGAGAGAGATTGAGAGAACTAGTGGGGGGAGGGGCAGAGGGAGAAGCAGACTCCTTGCTGAGCAGGGAGCCCGATGTGGGGCTGGATCCCAGAACCTTGGGATCATGACCTGAGCCAAAGGCAGACACTTAACAGACTGAAACACCCTGGCGCCCCCTTTACACAAACATTTTAAATGACAATTGTAGCAGATGCTATGAAGGAAGGGCACTTAGGACTATAGGAGTTAATGGGGCCTGATTATTCTGATAGGGAAGGCTTTCTTGAAGAAGTGTCCTTTGAGGTATAATTCACATAAAATAAGATTCACTCGTTTTAACTGTATAGACAGATGAGTTTTTTAAAAAAGATTTTATTTATTTATTTGACAGAGAGATAGCGAGATCAGGAACACAAGCAGGGGGAGGGGGAGCGGGAGAGGGAGAAGCAGGCTTCCCACCAGGAGTGAGCTTGATACAAGGGCTCGATCCCAGGACCCTGATACCATGACCTAAGCTGAAGGCAGTTGCTTAACGACTGAGCCACCCAGATGCCCCACCCCACATCTTTATCCATTCATCAGTGGACATTTGGGCTGCTTCCGTATCTTCGCTATTGTAAATAATGCTGCTATAAACATCAGGGTGTATGTTTATAGCAGCATTTGAATTGGTGTTTTTGTATTCTTTGGGTAAATACCCAGTAGTGTGATTACTGGATTGTAAAGGTAGTTGTATTTTTAACTTTCTGAGCAATTTCCATACTGTTTTCCACAATGGCTGCATTAGTTTGCATTCCCACCAATAGTACAAGAGGGTTTCTTTTTCTCCATATCCTTGCCAACACCTATTATTTCTTGTGTTGTTGATTTTAGCCATTCTGACAGGTGTGAGATTATAGTTTTGATTTGCATTTCCCTGATGATGAGTGATGTTGAGCATCTTCTCATGTGTCTGTTGGCCATCTGTATATTGGAGAAATGTCTGTTCATGTCTTCTGCCCATTTTCTAATTGGATTATTTGTTTTTGGGTGTTGAGTTTTATAAGTTCTTTATGTATTTTGAACACTAACTTTTTATTGGATATGTCATTTGCAAGTATCTTCTCCCATTCCATAGGGTTGCCTTTTAGTTTTGTTAATTGTTTCCTTCTCTGTGCTGTCTTCTCTCATTTTGAAAATTCTGTTTTTATTCTGTTTATGGTATCTTTATTTGAACAGTTTCTAATTGAAATGAAATCAGTTTATTGATCTTGTGTTTCTTTCTGTATCTTGTTTGAAAAATAGTTTGTTATATCAGGGTCATGAAAATACGCTTATGTTTTCTTGTAAAAGTTTTTATATCCATGATCCATTGCAAATTAAATTTGTGAATGATCTGAGTCTAGCAGTCAGGGTTCATTTTTGTTCATATAATATTCAATTGATACAGTACCATTTATTGGAAATATCATTTTTACCCACTGAATATAAGTTGTTTTGTTGTAAGGTGACTGTATGTGTGGATCTGTTTCTCACTTCTATTCTGTTGTCTCTTTATCTTTGCACCAACCACATATCTCAATTATTGTAGCAGTTAGCAGTGTGTTCTTTTTCAAGACTGTCCTGGCTATTCTAATTCCTTTGCATTTCCATATAAATTTTAGAATCACCTTGTGAATTTTCTTCAAAAAGCCTGCTGGGATTTTGACTAAGATTGTATGGAATTTCTAGGTCAACGTTAGGGAAACTGCTATCTTCACTATATTGAGTCTTCTAGTCAATAAAAATGGTATATCCCTCCATTTAGTAAATTCATTGAAATTTCTTTCAGTGGTGTTGCAATGTAGAGGTATTGCATGTTTTGTTAGATTCATTTCTAATTATTCATTTTTTGATGCTATTATATATGCTATTATTTTTAAAATTGCATTTTTTAGTTATTTTTTTGAAATATATACAAATACAGTTGATTTTTATATATTGATCTTCTATCCAGTTATCTTTTTTTTTTTTTAAGATTTTATTTATTTATTTGAGAGAGAGAATGGGATAGAGCATGAGAGGGGGGAGGGTCAGAGGGAGAAGTAGACGCCCTGCTGAGCAGGGAGCCTGATGCGGGACTCGATCCCGGAACTCCAGGGTCATGACCTGAGCTGAAGGCAGTCGCTTAACCAACTGAGCCACCCAGGCGCCCTCTATCCAGTTATCTTATTCAAATTTTTTTATAGATTCTCTTGGTTTTCTGTGTACTAAATCATGTCATATGTGAATAATGACAATTATATGTCTTCTTTTCCAATTTTTATTTTTTTTTTTACTTTTGTACTTTATTTCTTTTCTTAATACTACTGATTTGTCTCTGGGTTTAATTTTTATGTTGAATAGATACCATGTTAATGGATATTCTTGTCTTATTCCTGAATTCAAGGAGAAAGTCCAATATTTTATCTGTAAGATGGTATTATCGTAAATTTTTTGTAAATTAGATTTATTAGATTAAGGACTTACCTCTAAATTTTTAGAAGTTTGTATTATGGGTAGGTGTTGAATTTTATCAAATGATTTTCTTTATATATTGAGGTATTATATGGATTTTATTTCGGTAATTTGGTGAATTATACCGATTGCTTTCCAAAAGTTAAACCAGCTCGCATTCTTGGAATTAACACCTTTGGTTGTATAACGCATCATTTTTTAATACAGTCTGGATTTGTTTGCTAAAATTTGGTTTAGCATTTTTGTGTCTATGTTCATGAGAAAGTTGGGCTTGTAGATTTCTTTCTAATAATGTCCTTGTTAGGTTTTGGTATCAGAGTTTTGTGACCTCATAGTAGAATTGGGAACTATTGGGGCACCTGGGTGGCTCAGTTGGTTAAGTGTCTGCTTTTGGCTTGGGTCATGATCTCAGGGTCCTGGAATTGAGCCCCCCACATTGGGCTCCCTGCTCAGTGGGGAGTCCACTTCTCCTGCTCCCTCTGCACCTCCCCACCCCCATGCTCTTTCTTTCTCTCAAATAAATAAAACCTTAAAAAAAAAAAGGATTGGGAATTGTTCTCCTTTTTTTGTGTTCTCTGGAAGGTTGCCTATGATTTGTTGAGTTTTGTATTCATCTATGTTATTTCCTTCATTGTACTACTTTGGGTTTGACTTGCTGTCTTTTCTAGCTGCTTGTAGTGGAAGCTTTTATTATGAGTTTTTCCCCTCCCCACTGTGTGGGAGTGTGTACTCTCTCTCAAATAAATAAATAAATCTTCCCCTCCAAAATCCAACCATTATTATGGATTGTTCTGTTTTTCTTTTTGGTTCTGTCAACTTTTTTTTTAAGATTTTATTTATTTATTTGACAGAGACAGAGATAGCGAGAGCAGGAACACAAGCAGGGTGAGTGGGAGAGGGAGAAACAGGCTTCCTGCCGGGCAGGGAGCCTGATGTGGGTCTTGATCCCAGGACCCTGGGATCATGACCTGAGCCGAAGGCAGACGCTTAACGACTGAGCCACCCAGGCGGCCATCTGTCAACTTTTTTTTTTAAAGACTTTGAAGTTGTGTTATGAGATGTCTAAAAATTTATGATTGTTACATATTCCTGTTGGACTGATCTTATCATACTAAAGTATTCCTCTAGTATTTCTTGTAGTGCTTTTTCATTTAAGTCAACTGTCTGATATAAATATAGTGATATCACCATACTTTTATTAGTGATTAGTGTATATTATCTTTTTCTCTTAACATGTATGTGTCCTTAAAGTGGATTTTTTGTAAACAAAATATAGTTGGGTGTTTTAAAAATCCATTCTAATAATATTTGTTATCTAATTGAAATGTTGGGTCCAGATACATTTAATACAGAACATGCATGGTACAGTAGAATTTGAGAATATCAACCTGGTATTCGTTTTCTATTTGTCTCTTTCTTCACTTTCTTTGAACTAATCAAGCATTATTTTTTCCTCTCCACTTGTTTTTTTAGCTGTACATTTTTATATGTGTATGCATTTTTAAGTAGTTGCCTGTGAGGTTACAGTGTGCATCCTTGGTTTATTAGGTTTCAGTGTAAATTTGTAGATTCAGCACTTGATGAAAAATGCAAGAGACTTATAACAGTGTAACTTCATTTATCCTTTTTGTATTTGTCTTTTGTGTTAGTGCTGTCATAAATTTTATACTTTTATGTCTGTTTCAACCATACAAGTCACTGTTACGGTTTTTTTTGTTGTTGTTGTTGTTATGGTTATTTTAAATATCAATTTATATTTGTCTAAATATTCACCTTTCCATTTCTTTCTATTAAATCCTCCAGTTCTGTGCTTTCATCTGGAGTTGTCCTTTAGCTTGATAAATTCCCTTCACTTGTAACAAGTTCTCTCAGTTTTTGTTTATCTGAAACGTACTAACTTATTTTCTTGTTGGAAGATATTTTCTCTTATAGAAATCTAGATTGGTTGGTCTATTTTTTTGTTTTGTCTTAGCATTTTATTTTATTTTTTAAAATATTTTATTTATTTATTTGACAGAGAGAGACACAGTGAGAGAGGGAACACAAGCAGGGGGAGTGGGAGAGGGAGAAGCAGGCTTCCTGCTGAGCAGAGAGCCTGATGCGGGGCTGTATCCCAGAACCTTGGGATCATGACCTGAGCCAAAGGCAGACACTTAACGACTGACTGAGCCACCCAGGTGCCCCTTTCTTAGCATTTTAAAAATGTCATTTTATTGTCTTCTATTTCTATTGTTTCTGATTAAAAAAAAAAAAAAGTTTGTTAATCTTATTGTCCTTCCCTCAATGTCTTATTTTTTCTGGCTACTTTTTTTTTTTTATGATTTTTTTTTTTTTTTAAAGATTTATTTATTCATTTGAGAGAGCGAGAATGAGAGAGAGTACATGAGAGAGGGGAGGGTCAGAGGGAGAAGCAGGCTCCTCGCTGAGCAGGGAGCCTGATGTGGGACTCGATCCCGGGACTCCAGGATCATGACCTGAGCCGAAGGCAGTTGCTTAACCATCTGAGCCACCCAGGCGCCCTTTTTTTATGATTTTTAAAAGAAGATTTTATTTATTTATGGAGAGAGACCTATTAAGGGTAGAGGGAGAAGCAGGTTCTCCGCTGAGCAGGGAGCTCAGTGTAGGGCTCGATCCAGGGACTCTGGGATCATGACCTTGAACCGAGGGCAGAGGCTTAACCACCTGAGCCACCCAGGTGCCCCTTTCTGGCTACTTTTAAGATTTTCTGACTTTGGTTTTTAAGACTTTGACTCAGGTATGGTTTTGTTCATATTCTGCTGAGGTTTATAGAACTTTATATGTTTGCTTAGAGACTCATATCTTGTGTTAGCTTTGGACAATTTTTGACTAGTATTTTTCAAATACTGCCTGTTTCATTTTCTTTACTTTTTTAACTCTAGCTAGTTGTGTGTTAGATCTTTGTAGCATGTTGTGTATGTCTTTTTGCTTTTTTGGGGGTATAGTCTCTCCTTTATATCTCTTGGTGTGTCATATTTTGTGTACATTTCTTCCAGTTTACCAAGTCATCTTTTTTACTGTTTCTAAATTAGTGAGTTCTTAATTTCATTGACTATACATTCCAATTCTGGAATTTCCATTTGACTCTTTTAAGATTTTGCTGAAATTCTCCATTGATCGTATTTCTTTTTTTTTTTTTGGCCCTGAACATATCAGTTATTTTAAGTTCTCTCAGATAGCTCCAAACTGAATGACCTGTGTGTCTTTTTCTGTGTTCTGTTTCTGTTATTTCTCTTAGTTGTTCATCTGTTTTTTTTTTTTTAATTTAGATAAAATTCACAAAAGTCACCATTTTAACCCTTTAAAGTACATAATTCAGTGGTTTTTAGTGTATTCACAGTGCTATGCAACCATCACCAGTATCTAATTCCAAAACATTTCCATCAGCTCAAAAAGAGACCTCATAATTGTTGACATTCAATCCCAGTTCTTCCTCTGCCTACCCCTTGGCAACATCTAATTAATCTATGTTCTTTCTGGATTTACCTCTTCTGGATATTTCATATAAATGGAATTATATGATGTGTGGCCTTTTGAGTTTGACTTCTTTCACTTAGCATAGTGTTTTCAAGATGCATCTGTGTTGGATGCCTGGGTGGCTCAGTCGGTTAAGCATCTGCCTTCTACTCAGGTCGTGATCCCAGGGTCCTAGGATTGAGTCCTCCATCGGGCTCTCTGCTCAGAGGGGAGTCTGCTTCTCCCTCTCCCCCTCTGCCCCATCTCCCTGCTTCACTCTCTCTCTCTCACAAATAAATAAAATCTTAAAAAAAACTCATCTGTGTTGTAATATGTAACAGTACTTCATTTCATCTTGTGACTGAAGAATATTCTGTTGTATGGATATTTTTGTTTATTCATCAGTTGATGGACATTTGAATTTTTTCTATTTTTTGGCTATGATGGATAATGCTACTCTGAACATTTGTGTGCAAGTTTTGTGTGAATGCATGTCTTCACTTCTCTTGGGTCTATACCAGAAGTGGAATGGCTCTGTCATATGGTAATTCTATGTTTAACTTTTTGAGGAACTGCCAAATTGTTTTCCACAGTGGCTACACCCCTTACAATCCTGCCAGCATGTATGAGAGTTCCATTTTCTCCACATTCTTGCCAACCCTTGTTACTTTCTGTAGTTTTTTTCTTTCTTAAATTATAGCCATCCTAATGAGTGTTGGCTGTTCATTCTTATTTTTTAGAATGCTTTGTAATTTTTCACTGAATGCCAGGCTTACAAATGAACAATTGCAGAGGCTCTACTTGATGTTACGTTTCCCTTTGGAAGTGAAATACTAGATTACCTTGAGCACTGAACGTTGACTATAAGATTTGTTAGGGCTGATATATTTCCATCTTGACCTTAATCTAAGGAGAGCCTTTTTGAAGTCTCAACAGAGAGCTTGAGTTGTTTTTGAAGGCCTTTCCAACTTGGTAGAGACTACACTCCAGTCTTTGTTTCTCTAGCACTGGGCAGAAGCTGAAATATTCCACTCAGCTCTTCAGCTTCTGGACTGCTGTGTTATGCTAGTTTTCTTGAGTTTTTGTCCTTTTTGTGGTTCTTCCATTCTGGGACTTTGTTCTTTGGTTTCTAGCTTTCTGATAGCCCAAGACTCTCTCTTCTTCTCAGTCCAGTAGGGCTGCCACTTCTGCTTGGGCTCTATTTTCTGTTATATAGCAAATTCAAGGACAAAGCAAAGGTGCTTGTGGAGCTGATCTTCGGTGCTTCCCTTCTCTTAAGAGTTGTAGCCTCTCCTGCTTCTCTCTGCGTATATTGCTCTTCAGTGTCTTCAAACAGTTTTTACATTTGTCCAGATTTTATAACTTTTATTAGCAGGAGGGTTAGTTTGATACAAGCTACTCTATTAAGATGGGTATCTTGAATACTGATGTTTCATTAAGTGCATCACAAGAAAATGAAGAAACTGGTATCTTTTGAGAGTGAGAACGTAAGTTTTCAGCAGAAAATTTGGACAAGAATATAGAAGGAAGGATTTTTATTTTCAAATGAGAGGGTCACGGTCAGCCGTGTTTGAAGGATAGTAAAGTATCATTGCAGATTGCAGTAAGATATGTGACACTGAGTTGATGTTTGGTAATTTTTAAAAAAAAACTGAACAGAGTCGTTAAGTGTTTAAAGAATCCAAAGTGGATAAAAAATTTAAAATGACAATTGAAGAGGAACTATTTAATAAAGAGCAATTATTTTCTGGATATAGTAGTGAAGAAACCAAGACTGTGAATTTATTTATTTATTTATTTATTTATAAGATTTTATTATTTATTTATTAGAGAGAGAGAGAGAGCATGAGTGGTGGGGAGAGGGAGAAGCAGACTCCCCACTGAGCAGGGAACCTGACTCGGGGCTCAATCCCAGGACCCTGGGTTCATGACCTGAGCCGAAGGCAGACACTTAACCAACTGAGCCACTCAGGTGCGCTAAGACTATGAATTTTAAGTGGTTGCTATTAGAATAGTACTTGGTTATTTGCGTAAATGTTAGTGATTATTAAATGGTTGGCGATTTGAATATTTACATGTGATGGCTAAAAGACAGTGTTTATCTGTTAAGGGTATCAGAGAGGATTGTGTTCACAAAATCTGGATGGTACAGAAATGCTAGCCATGTAAAAATGTGGGAGGAAGAGGGGCGCCTGGGTGGCTCAGTTGTTAAGCGTCTGCCTTTGGCTCGGGTCACGATCCCGGGGTCCTGGGATCAAGCCCCGCATCTCGCTCCCTGCTCTGCGGGAAGCCTGTTTCTCCCTCTCCCACTCCCCCTGCTTGTGTTCCCTCTCTCGCTGTGTCTGTCTCTGTCAAATAAATAAATAAATAAAATCTTTAAAAAAAGGGTGCCAGGATGGCTCAGTCGGTTCAGCGTCTGCCTTCGGCTCAGGTCACGGTCCCAGGGTCCTGGGATCGAGCCCCACATCGGGCTCCCTGCTCTGCGGGGAGCCTGCTTCTCCCTCTCCCACTCCCCCTGCTTGTGTTCCCTCTCTCGCTGTGTCTCTCTCTGTCAAATAAAGAAATAAATAAAATCTTAAAAAAAAAATGTGGGAGGAAGAGAATGACTAAAGTTATAGGAGTAGACGTTATTTTTTTTTTTTTTTAAGATTTTATTCATTTGACAGAGAGACACAGCAAGAGAGGGAACATAAGCAGGGAGAGTGTGAGAGGGCGAGCAGGAAGCCCGATGCGGAGCTCGATCCCAGGACCCTGGGATCCTGACCCTAGCCGAAGGCAGACGCTTAACGACTGAGCCACCCAGGTGCCCCTAGACATTATGTTTTTAGAACATGGAGAAATAGAGAGAGAAGGCAGAAATATATGTGTAAAGAATATAGCTCCTTCTCCTGTAGGCTTAAAAATGGGGGTTTAGAGAGCAGCTAACCATTTGCTTTCTTCACCAAAATAGCCCTAAGAAGGGAGCCAGGTGTTGCAGACGGCCTTGTATCTGTGTTTTTCCTTTCGCCCTTTTGTGAACTCTCAAGGTTAGTCAGTGATTTTCTTCACACTTTCATTAGGAAATTTGCCAAAGGCATCCTTTTGAGGCAGCTGTCTCTGTACCCTTGGAGGCCATCAGTAATGTTTCCGATCTATAGGAGTCGTCGGCACAGAAATGTTGGACTGAACTGAGTCTTCGTGGTTTAAAACATTCCCTTGCCAAAATTACTTTATTTCCCCCTCGAATCGTAGTACAAAGTATATCACATTCTGGGGCTTCTGGTCCTTTTATAGTTTTTTGTTATTGTATCTTTTCAGGTAAAATCCATCATTAATAGTAAATATATCTAAATATATTAATAATGAAAGGAGACTTAGGTTTTAAAACATAATTTAACAATAGTGGACACATTAAAAATCCCTATATATAAATAAATGTGAATTTTTGTATAGAATGTTAAAAAATTTTATTTTCACTATTTAGATTTTGTAAAGTAAATTGGTGGTGTTCTTTTGGTCTGAGGTGGTCAGGTGATATCTTCATACTAAGATAAGTTTTTGGGGCATATTAAATTTGATGTAAATAATTAGTCTATGATTAAAATGCATTAGAATAAGTTGAAATGCATTTGTGTTTTTGTTTCTATTCAGTTTAATAATATAGGCAACTGTTATATGCATCTTTTAATATATTAGTCTAACTGTTTCTCTTGTTTTACTAAACTGTCTTCTTTCAGCCACCCACACAGAATATGCCTATGGGTCCTGGAGGGATGAATCAGAGCGGCCCTCCCCCACCTCCACGCTCTCACAACATGCCTTCAGATGGAATGGTAGGTGGGGGTCCTCCTGCACCACACATGCAGAACCAGATGAACGGCCAGATGCCTGGTAAGTTTTTCTCCTCTAAGACATTAACACCAGAGTTGCTTAGCAACTGAAACGACATGGGGGCTCAAGGGATACTAGATTGTTGATGACAAAACTGCTTTGAATGCCCCCGAGTACAAGCTCTCTTAGAGTTTGTTAGCTACAGAGCTACGTGACCTGTATTCAGTGTTTATCAGGCTGCCCTTGGGCTTTGATGTAGCTGACACACAGCATTCCTCTGATGAACAGAACTGGCTAAATTTAGTCTGTCTGAAACTATGCAATACAGCTGGCTTTAGAAGCTTTTTGGAAAAAAAGGCATTGCGCCATGACTTAAGAATTAAAATCTCTTTATAGATTATAAAGGTACTATAACATTTCCTTGGGTTTGGTATTTACTTAAAAATTTACTGGTCCCAGAAACAGTATTGCTGGAAAAAACACATGGGGAAAAGAAAGAAAATCTGTAAAGTGCTAATATATTTAGTATTTCCTCATTGATAATATTGAAGCTGAGTATAGATTTTTATGAATACACATGCTTATAGCATAATATAAATATGGAAATTGATATTAAAGCAGATTTAAAAGAAGAAAAATAACGTCAGATGTTTTATATAATGAGATATTCCCTTTACTACTTACCCATTTTAAGTTTAGAGCCACTTAGAATATCTTCTATGTCATTGGATGCATAATTAGTTACCTTTTGCTGGTTTGAACTTTTAATCTGAGAAGTATCTTTAAACTGTTTTGTTTTTGTAACAATAGCTACAACCCGTACCCATAATTTTTGGTGGGTTGTTTTCTGCATTTAGTATGAGAATATTTTTACTTTCTAAAGACAACGGCTATTTTCATTAACTAAAAGGAAGTATTATACAAATAGGAATAATGAAGGTAAATTAAAATAACAAAACAGTTCATTTTTAAAATTAGTAATTAGCATCCTTAGCATAGTGTTGTCTTACCTGATTGTGTTGGTTGGTAACATTGGT